>NW_027094809.1:0-51814 GCF_029207755.1 Chamaea fasciata | reverse complement strand
TTAGGTTCCTGAAGCCGGGTGCCCGGCAGAGGGAGTTGGGCACAAATGATGGCCTCTTTCCAGGGGTTAGTAAAGTCAGCTACCCAGGTGTCTGATGTCAGTTTTTAGCAGGCCTTTGGCCCTCCATGGGAAGCCAGTCTTCCAGCTTGTGGCAGCTTGCATCTGGAAGAAATGCTGTTCCGTTCGGGATTGTAGGTGGCCGAGGCTAGGTGCCCGGCAGAGGGAGTTGGGCACAAAGGATGGCCTGTTTCCAGGGGTAAGTAAAGTTAGCTGCCCAGGTGCCTGGTGACAGTTTGTAGGAGGCCTTTGGCCCTTCAAGGGAAGCTAGTCTTCCAGTTTGTGGCAGCTTGCATCTTGAAGAAATGCTGTTCTGCTCGGGATTGTAGGTGGCCAAGGCCTGATGCCCGGCAGAGGGAGTTGGGCACAAAGGATGGCCTGTTTCCAGGGGTAAGTAAAGTCAGCTGCCCAGGTGCCTGATGTCAGTTTGTAGGAGTCCTTTGGCCCTCCAAGAGCAGCCAGGCTTCCAGCTTGTGGTAGCTTCCATCTTGAAGAAATCCTGTTCCGTTCGGGATCGTAGGTGTCCGAGGCCTGGTGCCCAGCTAAGTAAGTTGGGAACAAAGGATGGCCTGTTTCCAGGGGTAAGTAAAGTCATCTGCCCAGGTGCCTGATGTCAGTTTGTAGGAGGCCTTTGGCCCTCCAAGGCAAGCAAGTCTTCCAGTTTGTGGCAGCTTGCATCGCGAAGAAATCCTGTTCCGTTCAGGATTGTAGGTGGCCGAGGCCTGGTGCCCGGCAGAGGGAGTTGGGCACAAAGGATGGCCTGTTTCCAGGGGTAAGTAAAGTCAGCTGCCCAGGTGCCTGATGTCAGTTTGTAGGAGGCCTTTGGCCCTCCAAGGGAAACTAGTCTTCCAGTTTGTGGCAGCTTGCATCTGGAAGAAATCCTGTTCCGTTCGGGAGTGTAGGTGGCCGAGGCCTGGTGCCCTGCAGAGGGAGTTGGGCACAAATGATGGCCTGTTTCCAGGGGTAAGTAAAGTCAGCTGCCCAGGTGCCTGATGTCAGTTTGTAGGAGGCCTTTGGCCCTCTAAGGGAAGCTAGTCTTCCAGTTTGTGGCAGCTTGCATCTGGAACAAATCCTGTTCCGTTCGGGATTGTAGGTGGCTGTGGCCACGTGCCCGGCCGAGGGAGTTTGGCAAAAAGGATGGCCTGTTTCCAGGGGTAAGTAAAGTCAGCTGCCCAGGGGCCTGATGTCATTTTGCAGGTGGTAATTGTCCCTCCATGGGAAGCCAGGCTTCCTGCTTGTGGCTGCTTGCATCTGGAAGTAATTCTGTTCCATTCGGGATTGTAGGTGCACGGAGCCGGGAGCCCGGCAGAGGGAGCTGGGCACAAAGGATGGCCTGTTTAAAGGGGTAAGTAAAGTCAGCTGCCCAGGTGCCTGATGTCAGTTTGTAGGAGGCCTTTGGCCCTTCAAGGGAAACTAGTCTTCCAGTTTGTGGCAGCTTGCATCTGGAAGAAATCCTGTTCCGTTTCGGATTGTAGGTGGCCGAGGCCTGGTGCCCGGCAGAGGGAGTTGGGCACAAAGGATGGCCTGTTTCCAGGGGTAAGTAAAGTCAGCTGCCCAGGTGCCTGATGTCAGTTTGTAGGAGGCCTTTGGCCCTCCATGGGAAGCCAGGCTTCCTGCTTGTGGCAGCTTGCATCTGGAAGAAATCCTGTTCCGTTCGGGATTGTAGGTGGCTGGAGCCAGGTGCCCTGCTGAGGGAGTTGGGTACAAAGGATGGCCTGTTTCCCAAGGTAAGAAAAGACAGCTGCCCAGGTGCCTGATGTCAGTTTGTAGCAGGCCTTTGGCCCTCTATGGGAAGGTAGTCTTCCAGTTTGTGGCAGCTTGCATCTGGAAGAAATCCTGTTCCGTTTAGGATCGTAGGTGGCCGAGGCCTGGTGCCCGGCAGAGGGAGTTGGGAACAAAGGATGGCCTGTTTCTAGGGGTAAGTAAAGTCAGCTGCCCAGGTGATTGGTGTCAGTTTGTAGGAGGCCTTTGGCCCTCCAAGGAAAGCAAGTCTTCCAGTTTGTGGCAGCTTGCATCTGGAAGAAATCCTGTTCCGTTCGAGATTGTTGGTGGCCGAGGCCAGGTGCCCGGCAGAGGGAGTAGGGCACAAAGGATGGCCTGTTTCCAGGGGTAAGTAAAGTCAGCTGCCCAGGTGCCTGATGTCAGTTTGTTGCAGGCCTATGGCCCTCCAAGTGATGCTTGTCTTCCTGTTCAAGGCAGCTTGCATCTGGAAAAAATCCTGTTCCGTTCAAGATTGTAGGTGGCTGAAGCTGGGTGCCCGGCAGAGGGAGTTGGGAACAAAGGATGGCCTGTTTTTAGGGGTAAGTAAAGTCAGCTGCCCAGGTGCCTGATGTCAGTTTGTAGGAGGCCTTTGGCCCTCCATGGGAAGCCAGGCTTCCTGCTTGTGGCAGCTTGCATCTTTAAGAAATCCTGTTTCGTTTGGGATCGTAGGTGGGCGAGGCCTGGTGCCCGGCAGAGGGAGTTGGGCACAAATGATGGCCTGTTTCCAGGGGTAAGTAAAGTCAGCTGCCCAGGTGCCTGATGTCAGTTTGTAGGAGGCCTTTGGCCCTCCATGGGAATCCAGGCTTCCTGCTTGTGGCAGCTTGCATCTGGAAGAAATCCTGTTCCGTTTAGGATCGTAGGTGGCCGAGGCCTGGTGCCCGGCTGATGGAGTTGGGAACAAAGGATGGCCTGTTTCCAGGGGTAAGTAAAGTCAGCCGCCCAGGTGCCTGATGTCAGTTTGTTGCAGGCCTATGGCCCCGCAAGTGATGCTAGTCTTCCTGTTCAAGGCAGCTTGCATCTGGAAAAAATCCTGTGCCGTTCAAGATTTTAGGTGGCTGAAGTCGGGTGCCCGGCAGAGGGAGTTGGGCACAAAGGATGGCCTCTTTCCAGGGGTAAGTAAAGTCAGATGCCCAGGTGCCTGGTGTCAGTTTGTAGGAGGCCTTTGGCCCTCCAAGGGAAGCAAGTCTTCCAGCTTCTGGCAGCTTGCATCTGGAAGAAATCCTGTTCCGTTCGGGATTGTAGGTCCACGGAGCCGAGTGCCCGGCAGAGAGAGTTGGGAACAAAGGATGGCCTGTTTCCAGGTGTAAGTAAAGTCAGCTGCCCAGGTGCCTGATGTCAGTTTGTAGGAGGCCTTTGGCCCGCTAAGGGAAGGTAGTCTTCCAGTTTGTGGCAGCTTGCATCTGGAAGAAGTCCTGTTCCGTTCGGGATTGTAGGTGGCCGAGGCCAGGTGCCCGGCAGAGGGAGTTGGGCAAAAAGGATGGCCTGTTCCAGGGGTAAGTAAAGTCAGCTGCCCAGGTGCCTGATGTCAGTTTGTAGCAGGCCTTTGGCCCTCTATGGGAAGGTAGTCTTCCAGTTTGTGGCAGCTTGCATCTGGAAGAAATCTTGTTCCGTTTAGGATCTTAGGTGGCCGAGGCCTGGTTCCCGGCTGAGGGAGTTGGGAACAAAGGATGGCCGGTTTTTAGGGGTAAGTAAAGTCAGCTGCCCAGGTGCCTTATGTCAGTTTGTAGGAGGTTTTTGGACCTCCATGGGAAGCCAGGCTTCCTGCTTGTGGCAGCTTGCATCTGGAAGAAATCCTGTTCCGTTCGGGATTGTAGGTGGCCGGATCTGGGTGCCTGGCAGAGGGAGTTTGGCACAAATGATGGCCTGTTTCCAGGGGTAAGTAAAGTCAGCTGCCCAGGTGCCTGATGTCAGTTTGTAGCAGGCCTTTGGCTTTCCAAGGGAAGGTAGTCTTCCAGTTTGTGGCAGCTTGCATCTGGAAGAAATGCTGTTCCGTTTAGGATCGTAGGTGGCCGAGGCCTGGTTCTGGGCTGAGGGAGTTGGGAACAAAGGAGGGCCTGTTTCCAGGGGTAAGCAAAGTCAGCTCCCCAGGTGCCTGATGTAAGTTTCTAGTAGGCCTTTAGCCCTCCAAGGGAAGCAAGTCTTCCAGTTTGTGGCAGCTTGCATCTGGAAGAAATCCTGTTCCGTTCGGGATTGTAGGTGGCCGAGGCCAGGTGCCCGGGCGAGGGAGTTGGGCACAAATGATGGCCTGTTTCCAGGGGTAAGTAAAGTCAGCTGCCCAGGTGCCTGATGTCAGTTTTTAGGAGGCCTTTGGCCCGCTAAGGGAAGGTAGTCTTCCAGTTTGTGGCAGCTTGCATCTGGAAGAAATCCTGTTCCGTTTGGGATTGTAGGTGGCTGAGGCCAGGTGCCCGGCTGAGGGAGTTGGGCACAAAGGATGGCCTGTTTCCAGGGGTAAGTAAAGTCAGCTGCCCAGGTGCCTGATGTCAGTTTGTTGCAGGCCTATGGCCCCCCAAGTGATGCTAGTCTTCCTGTTCAAGGCAGCTTGCATCTGTAAAAAATCCTGTTCCGTTCAAGATTGTAGGTGGCTGAAGCCTGGTTCCCGGCAGAGGGAGTTGGGAACAAAGGATTGCCTGTTTTTAAAGGTAAGTAAAGTCAGCTGCCCAGGTGCCTGATGTCAGTTTGTAGGAGGCCTTTGGCCCTCCATGGGATGCCAGGCTTCCAGGTTGTGGCAGCTTGCATCTGGAAGAAATCCTGTTCCGTTCGGGATTGTAGGTCCACGGAGCCGAGTGCCCGGCAGAGGGAGTTGGGAACAAAGGATGGCCTGTTTCCAAGGGTAAGAAAAGTCAGCTGCCCAGGTGCCTGATGTCAGTTTGTAGCAGACCTTTTGCCCGCTAAGGGAAGGTAGTCTTCCAGTTTGTGGCGGCTTGCATCTGGAAGAAATGCTGTTCCGTTCGGGATTGTAGGTGGCCGAGGCCAGGTGCCCGGCAGAGGGAGTTGGGCACAAAGGATGGCCTGTTTCCAGGGGTAAGTAAAGTCAGCTGCCCAGGTGCCTGATGTCAGTTTGTAGGAGGCCATTGGCCCGCTGAGGGAAGCCAGGCTTCCAGCTTGTGTGACCTTGCATCTGGAAGAAATCCTGTTCCGTTTGGGATTGTAGGTGGCCGAGGCCTGGTGCCCGGCAGAGGGAGTTGGGCACAAATGATGGCCTGTTTCCAGGGGTAAGTAAAGTCAGCTGCCCTGGTGCCTGATGTCAGTTTGTAGGAGGCCATTGGCCCTTCAAGGGAAACTAGTCTTCCAGTTTGTGGCAGCTTGCATCTGGAAGAAATCCTGTTCCGTTTGGGATTGTAGGTGGCCGAGGCCAGGTGCCCGGCAGAGGGAGTTGGGCACAAAGGATGGCCTGTTTCCAGGGGTAAGTAAAGTCAGCTGCCCAGGTGCCTGATATCAGTTTGTTGCAGGCCTATGGCCCCCCAAGTGATGCCAGTCTTCCTGTTCAAGGCAGCTTGCATCTGGAAAAAATCCTGTTCCTTTCAATATTGTAGGTGGCTGAAGCCGAATGCCCGGCAGAGGGAGTTGGGAACAAAGGATGGCCTGTTTTTAGGGGTAAGTAAAGTCAGCTGCCCAGGTGCCTGATGTCAGTTTGTAAGAGGCCTTTGGCCCTCCAAGGGAAGCCAGGCTTCCAGCTTATGGCAGCTTGCATCTGGAAGAAATCCTGTTCCGTTCGGGATTGTAGGTGGCCGAGGCCTGCAGCCCGGCAGAGGGAGTTGGGCACAAATGATGGCCTGTTTCCAGGGGTAAGTAAAGTCAGCTCCCCAGGTGCCTGGTGTCAATTTGTAGGAGGCCTTTGGCCCTCCAAGGAAAGCAAGTCTTCCAGTTTGTGGCAGCTTGCATCTGGAAGAAATCCTGTTCCGTTCGGGATTGTACGTGGCCGAGGCCAGGTGCCCGGCAGAGGGAGTTGGGCACAAAGGATGGCCTGTTTCCAGGGGTAAGTAAAGTCAGCTGCCCAGGTGCCTGATGTCAGTTTGTTGCAGGCCTATGGCCCCCCAAGTGATGCTAGTCTTCCTGTTCAAGGCAGCTTGTATCTGGAAAAAATCCTGTTTCGTTCAAGATTGTAGGTGGCTGAAGCCGGGTGCCCGGCAGAGGGAGTTGGGAACAAAGGATGGCCTGTTTCTAGGGGTAAGTAAAGTCAGCTGCCCAGGTGCCTGATGTCAGTTTGTAGGAGGCCTTTGGCCATCCATGGGATGCCAGGCTTCCTGCTCGTGGCAGCTTGCATCTGGAAGAAATCCTGTTCCGTTCGGGATTGTAGGTGCACGGAGCCGCATGCCCGGCAGAGGCAGTTGGGAACAAAGGACGGCCTGTTTCCAGGGGTAAGTAAAGTCAGCTGCCCAGGTGCCTGATGTCAGTTTGTAGGAGGCCTTTGGCCCGCTAAGGGAAAGTAGTCTTCCTGTTTGTGGCAGCTTCCATCAGGAAGAAGTCCTGTTCCGTTCGGGATTGTAGGTGGCCGAGGCCAGGTGCCCGGCAGAGGGAGTTGGGCACAAAGGATGGCCTGTTTCCAGGGGTAAGTAAAGTCAGCTGCCCAGGTGCCTGATGTCAGTTTGTAGGAGGCCTTTGGCCCGATAAGGGAAGCCAGGCTTCCTGCTTGTGGCAGCTTGCATCTGGAAGAAATCCTGTTCCGTTCGGGATTATAGGTGGCCGGATCCGGGTGCCCTGCTGAGGGAGTTC
Source organism: Chamaea fasciata (assembly GCF_029207755.1). NCBI lineage: Eukaryota > Metazoa > Chordata > Aves > Passeriformes > Sylviidae > Chamaea > Chamaea fasciata. The sequence continues at coordinate 45,283 of NW_027094809.1, read as the reverse complement.
GGAACAAAGGATGGCCTGTTTTTAAAGGTAAGTAAAGTCAGCTGCCCAGGTGCCTGATGTCAGTTTGTAGGAGGCCTTTGGCCCTCCATGGGAAGCCAGGCTTCCTGCTTGTGGCAGCTTGCATCTGGAAGAAATCCTGTTCCGTTCGGGATTGTCGGTGGCCGGATCCGGGTGCCCTGCTGAGGGAGTTGGGAACAAAGGATGGCCTGTTTCCAGGGATAAGTAAAGTCAGCTGCCCAGGTGCCTGATGTCAGTTTGTAGGTGGCCTTTGGCTCGCTAAGGGAAGCCAGGCTTCCTGCTTGTGGCACCTTGCATCTGGAAGAAATCCTGTTCCGTTTGGGATTGTAGGTGTCCGAGGCCTGGTGCCCGGCAGAGAAAATTGGGCACAAATGATGGCCTGTATCCAGGGGTAAGTAAAGTCAGCTGCCCAGGTGCCTGATGTCAGTTTGTAGGAGGCCTTTGGCTTTTCAAGGGAAACTAGTCTTCCAGTTTGTGGCAGCTTGCATCTGGAAGAAATCCTATTCCGTTTGGGATTGTAGGTGGCCGAGGCCTGGTGCCCGGCAGAGGGAGTTGGGCACAAAGGATGGCCTGTTTCCAGGGGTAAGTAAAGTCAGCTGCCCAGGTGCCTGATGTCAGTTTGCATATGGCAATTGTTCCTCCATGGGAAGCCAGGCATCCAGCTTGTGGCAGCTTGAATCTGGAAGAAATACTGTTCCGTTTCCGATTGTAGGTGGCCGAGGCCTGGTGCCCGGCAGAGGGAGTTGGGCACAAATGATGGCCTGTTTCCAGGGGTAAGTAAAGTCAGCTGCCCAGGTGCCTGATGTCAGTTTGTAGGAGGCCTTTGGACCTCCAAGGGAAGCCAGGCTTCCAGCTTTTGGCAGCTTGCATCTGGAAGAAATTCTGTTCCGTTTGGGATTGTAGGTGGCGGAGGCCTGGTGCCCGGCAGAGGGAGTTGGGCACAAATGATGGGCTGTTTCCAGGGGTAAGTAAAGTCAGCTGCCCAGGTGCCTGATGTCAGTTTGTAGGAGGCCTTTGGCCCTTCAAGGGAAACTAGTCTTCCAGTTTGTGGCAGCTTGCATCTGGAAGAAATCCTGTTCCATTCGGGATTGCAGGTGGCCAAGGCCAGGTGCCCGGCAGAGGGAGTTGGGCACAAAGGATGGCTTGTTTCCAGGGGTAAGTAAAGTCAGCTGCCCATGTGACTGATGTCAGTTTGTAGCAGGCCTTTGGCCCGCTAAGGGAAGGTAGTCTTCCAGTTTGGGGCAGCTTGCATCTGGAAGAAATCCTGTTCCGTTCGGGATTGTAGGTGGCCGACGCCAGGTGCCCGGCAGAGGGAGTTGGGCACCAAGATGGCCTGTTTCCAGGGGTAAGTAAAGTCAGCTGCCCAGGTGCCTGATGTCAGTTTGTAGGAGGCCTTTGGCCCTCCAATTGAAGCAAGTCTTCCAGTTTGTGGCAGCTTGCATCTGGAAGAAATCCTGTTCCGTTCGGGATTGTAGGTGGCCGAGGCCAGGTGCCCGGCAGAGGGAGTTGGGCACAAAGGATGGCCTGTTTACAGGGGTAAGTAAAGTCAGCTGCCCAGGTGCCTGATGTCAGTTTGTTGCAGGCCTATGGCCCCCCAAGTCATGCCAGTCTTCCTGTTCAAGACAGCTTGCATCTGGAAAAAATCCTGTTCCGTTCAAGATTGTAAGTAACTGAAGCCGGGTGCCCGGCAGAGGGAGTTGGGCACAAAGGATGGCCTGTTTCCAGGGGTAAGTAAAGTCAGCTGCCCAGGTGCCTGATGTCAGTTTGTAGCAGGCCTTTGGCCCTCTAAGGGAAGGTAGTCTTCCAGTTTGTGGCAGCTTGCATCTGGAAAAAATCCTGTTCCGTTTAGGATCGTCGGTGGCCGAGGCCTGGTGCCCGGAAGAGGGAGTTGGGATCAAAGGATGGCCTGTTTCCAGGGGTAAGTAAAGTCAGCTGCCCAGGTGCCTGATGTCAGTTTGTAGGAGGCCTTTGGCCCTCCAAGGGAAGCCAGGCTTCCTGCTTGTGGCAGCTCGCATCTGGAAAAAATCCTGTTCCGTTCAGGATTGTAGGTGCACGGAGCCGGGTGCCCGGCAGAGGTAGTTGGGAACAAAGGATGGCCTGTTTCCAGGGGTAAGTAAAGTCAGCTGCCCAGGTGCCTGATGTCAGTTTCTAGTAGGCCTTTGGCTCTCCAAGGGAAGCCAGGCTTCCAGCTTGTGGCAGCTTGCATCTTGAAGAAATCCTGTTCCGTTTGGGATTGTAGGTGGCCGAGGCCAGGTGCCCGGCAGAGGGATTTGGGCACAAAGAATGGCCTGTTTCCAGGGGTAAGTAAAGTCAGCTGCCCAGGTGCCTGATGTCAGTTTGTAGCAGGCCTTTGGCCCGCTAAGGAAGGTAGTCTTCCAGTTTGTGGCAGCTCGCATCTGGAAGAAATCCTGTTCCGTTCGGGATTGCAGGTGGCCGAGGCCTGGTGCCCGGCAGAGGGAGTTGGGAACAAAGGATGGCCTGTTTCCAGGGGTAAGTAAAGTCAGCTGCCCAGGTGCCTGATGTCAGTTTGCAGATGGCAATTGTTCCTCCATGGGAAGCCAGGCTTCCAGCTTGTGGCAGCTTGAATCTGGAAGAAATACTGTTCCGTTTAGGATTGTAGGTGGCCGAGGCCTGGTGCCCGGCTGAGGGAGTTGGGCACAAAGGATGGCCTGTTTCTCGGGGTAAGTAAAGTCAGCTGCCCAGGTGCCTGATGTCAGTTTGTAGGAGGCCTTTGGCCCTCTAATGGAAGGTAGTCTTCCAGTTTGTGGCAGCTTGCATCTGGAAGAAATCCTGTTCCGTTTAGGATTGTAGGTGGCCGAGGCCTGGTGCCCGGCTGAGGGAGTTGGGCACAAAGGATGGCCTGTTTCCAGGGGTAAGTAAAGTCAGCTGCCCAGGTGCCTGGTGTCAGTTTGTAGGAGGCCTTTGGCCCTCCAAGGAAAGCAAGTCTTCCAGTTCGTGGCAGCTTGCATCTGGAAAAAATCCTGTTCCGTTCGGGATTGTAGGTGGCCGAGGCCAGGTGCCCGGCAGAGGGAGTTGGGCACAAAGGATGGCCTGTTTCCAGGGGTAAGTAAAGACAGCTGCCCAGGTGCCTGATGTCAGTTTATTGCAGGCCTATGGCCCCCCAAGTGATGCTAGTCTTCCTGTTCAAGGCTGCTTGCATCTGGAAAAAATCCTGTTCCGTTCAAGCTTGTAGGTGGCTGAAGCCGGGTGCCCGGCAGAGGGAGTTGGGCACAAAGATGGCCTGTTTCCAGGGGTAAGTAAAGTCAGCTGCCCAGGTGCCTGATGTCAATTTGTAAGAGGCCTTTGGCCCTCCAATTGAAGCAAGTCTTCCAGTTTGTGGCAGCTTGCATCTGGAAGAAATCCTGTTCCGTTCGGGATTGTAGGTGGCCGAGGCCAGGTGCCCGGCAGAGGGAGTTGGGCACAAAGGATGGCCTGTTTCCAGGGGTAAGTAAAGTCAGCTGCCCAGGTGCCTGATGTCAGTTTGTTGCAGGCCTATGGCCCCCCAAGTCATGCCAGTCTTCCTGTTCAAGACAGCTTGCATCTGGAAAAAATCCTGTTCCGTTCAAGATTGTAGGTAATTGAAGCCGGGTGCCCGGCAGAGGGAGTTGGCAACAAAGGATGGCCTGTTTTTAGGGGTAAGTAAAGTCAGCTGCCCAGGTGCCTGATGTCAGTTTGTAGGAGGCCTTTGGCCCTCCAAGGGAAGCCAGGCTTCCAGCTTGTGGCAGCTTGCATCTGGAAGAAATCCTGTTCCGTTCGGGATTGTAGGTGGCCGAGGCCTGGTGCCCGGCAGAGGCACTTGGGAACAAAGGACGGCCTGTTTCCTGGGGTAAGTAAAGTCAGCTGCCCAGGTGCCTGATGTCAGTTTGTAGGAGGCCTTTGGCCCGCTAAGGGAAGCCAGGCTTCCTGCTTGTGGCAGCTTGCATCTGGAAGAAATCCTGTTCCGTTCGGGATTATAGGTGGCCGGATCCGGGTGCCCTGCTGAGGGAGTTCGGAACAAAGGATGGCCTGTTTTTAAAGGTAAGTAAAGTCAGCTGCCCAGGTGCCTGATGTCAGTTTGTAGGAGGCCTTTGGCCCTCCATGGGAAGCCAGGCTTCCTGCTTGTGGCAGCTTGCATCTGGAAGAAATCCTGTTCCCTTCGGGATTGTCGGTGGCCGGATCCGGGTGCCCTGCTGAGGGAGTTGGGAACAAAGGATGGCCTGTTTCCAGGGATAAGTAAAGTCAGCTGCCCAGGTGCCTGATGTCAGTTTGTAGGTGGCCTTTGGCTCGCTAAGGGAAGCCAGGCTTCCAGCTTGTGGCACCTTGCATCTGGAAGAAATCCTGTTCCGTTTGGGATTGTAGGTGGCCGAGGCCTGGTGCCCGGCAGAGAAAGTTGGGCACAAATGATGGCCTGTATCCAGGGGTAAGTAAAGTCAGCTGCCCAGGGGCCTGATGTCAGTTTGTAGGAGGCCTTTGGCTTTTCAAGGGAAACTAGTCTTCCAGTTTGTGGCAGCTTGCATCTGGAAGAAATCCTATTCCGTTTGGGATTGTAGGTGGCCGAGGCCTGGTGCCCGGCAGAGGGAGTTGGGCACAAAGGATGGCCTGTTTCCAGGGGTAAGTAAAGTCAGCTGCCCAGGTGCCTGATGTCAGTTTGCAGATGGCAATTGTTCCTCCATGGGAAGCCAGGCTTCCAGCTTGTGGCAGCTTGAATCTGGAAGAAATACTGTTCCGTTTCCGATTGTAGGTGGCCGAGGCCTGGTGCCCGGCAGAGGGAGTTGGGCACAAATGATGGCCTGTTTCCAGGTGTAAGTAAAGTTAGCTGCCCAGGTGCCTGATGTCAGTTTGTAGGAGGCCTTTGGACCTCCAAGGGAAGCCAGGCTTCCAGCTTTTGGCAGCTTGCATCTGGAAGAAATTCTGTTCCGTTTGGGATTGTAGGTGGCCGAGGCCTGGTGCCCGGCAGAGGGAGTTGGGCAAAAATGATGGGCTGTTTCCAGGGGTAAGTAAAGTCAGCTGCCCAGGTGCCTGATGTCAGTTTGTAGGAGGCCTTTGGCCCTTCAAGGGAAACTAGTCTTCCAGTTTGTGGCAGCTTGCATCTGGAAGAAATCCTGTTCCATTCGGGATTACAGGTGGCCGAGGCCAGGTGCCCGGCAGAGGGAGTTGGGCACAAAGGATGGCTTGTTTCCAGGGGTAAGTAAAGTCACCTGCCCAGGTGACTGATGTCAGTTTGTAGCAGGCCTTTGGCCCGCTAAGGGAAGGTAGTCTTCCGGTTTGGGGCAGCTTGCATCTGGAAGAAATCCTGTTCCGTTCGGGATTGTAGGTGGCCGAGGCCAAGTGCCCGGCAGAGGGAGTTGGGCACAAAGGATGGCCTGTTTCCAGGGGTAAGTAAAGTCAGCTGCCCAGGTGCCTGATGTCAGTTTGTTGCAGGCCTATGGCCCCCCAAATCATGCCAGTCTTCCTGTTCAAGACAGCTTGCATCTGGAAAAAATCCTGTTCCGTTCAAGATTGTAAGTAACTGAAGCCGGGTGCCCGGCAGAGGGAGTTGGGCACAAAGGATGGCCTGTTTCCAGGGGTAAGTAAAGTTAGCTGCCCAGGTGCCTGATGTCAGTTTGTAGCAGGCCTTTGGCCCTCTAAGGGAAGGTAGTCTTCCAGTTTGTGGCAGCTTGCATCTGGAAAAAATCCTGTTCCGTTTAGGATCGTCGGTGGCCGAGGCCTGGTGCCCGGAAGAGGGAGTTGGGAACAAAGGATGGCCTGTTTCCAGGGGTAAGTAAAGTCAGCTGCCCAGGTGCCTGATGTCAGTTTGTAGGAGGCCCTTGGCCCTCCAAGGGAAGCCAGGCTTCCTGCTTGTGGCAGCTCGCATCTGGAAAAAATCCTGTTCCGTTCAGGATTGTAGGTGCACGGAGCCGGGTGCCCGGCAGAGGTAGTTGGGAACAAAGGATGGCCTGTTTCCAGGGGTAAGTAAAGTCAGCTGCCCAGGTGCCTGATGTCAGTTTCTAGTAGGCCTTTGGCTCTCCAAGGGAAGCCAGGCTTCCAGCTTGAGGCAGCTTGCATCTTGAAGAAATCCTGTTCCGTTTGGGATTGTAGGTGGCCGAGGCCAGGTGCCCGGCAGAGGGATTTGGGCACAAAGAATGGCCTGTTTCCAGGGGTAAGTAAAGTCAGCTGCCCAGGTGCCTGATGTCAGTTTGTAGCAGGCCTTTGGCCCGCTAAGGGAAGGTAGTCTTCCAGTTTGTGGCAGCTCGCATCTGGAAGAAATCCTGTTCCGTTCGGGATTGCAGGTGGCCGAGGCCTGGTGCCCGGCAGAGGGAGTTGGGCACAAAGGATGGCCTGTTTCCAGGGGTAAGTAAAGTCAGCTGCCCAGGTGCCTGATGTCAGTTTGAAGATGGCAATTGTTCCTCCATGGGAAGCCAGGCTTCCAGCTTGTGGCAGCTTGAATCTGGAAGAAATACTGTTCCGTTTCCGATTGTAGGTGGCCGAGGCCTGGTGCCCGGCAGAGGGAGTTGGGCACAAATGATGGCCTGTTTCCAGGGGTAAGTAAAGTCAGCTGCCCAGGTGCCTGATGTCAGTTTGTAGGAGGCCTTTGGCCCTTCAAGGGAAACTAGTCTTCCAGTTTGTGGCAGCTTGCATCTGGAAGAAATCCTGTTCCATTCGGGATTGAAGGTGGCCGAGGCCTGCTGCCCGGCAGAGGGAGTTGGGCACAAAGGATGGCCTGTTTCCAGGGGTAAGTAAGGTCAGCTGCGCAGGTGCCTGATGTTAGTTTGTAGCAGGCCTTTGGCCCGCTAAGGGAAGGTAGTCTTCCAGTTTGTAGCAGCTTGCATCTGGAAGAAGTCCTGTTCCGTTCGGGATTGTAGGTGGCCGAGGCCAGGTGCCCGGCAGAGGGAGTTGGGCACAAAGGATGGCCTGTTTCCAGGGGTAAGTAAAGTCAGCTGCCCAGGTGCCTGATGTCAGTTTGTAGCAGGCCTTTGGCCCTCTAAGGGAAGGTAGTCTTCTAATTTGTGGCAGCTTGCATCTGGAAGAAATCTTGTTCCGTTTAGGATCGTAGGTGGCCGAGGCCTGGTGCCCGGCTGAGGGAGTTGGGAACAAAGGATGGCCTGTTTCTCGGGGTAAGTAAAGTCAGCTGCCCAGGTGCCTGATGTCAGTTTGTAGGAGGCCTTTGGCCCTCTAAGGGAAGGTAGTCTTCCAGTTTGTGGCAGCTTGCATCTGGAAGAAATCCTGTTCCGTTTAGGATTGTAGGTGGCCGAGGCCTGGTGCCCGGCTGAGGGAGTTGGGCACAAAGGATGGCCTGTTTCCAGGGGTAAGTAAAGTCAGCTGCCCAGGTGCCTGGTGTCAGTTTGTAGGAGGCCTTTGGCCCTCAAAGGAAAGCGAGTCTTCCAGTTCGTGGCAGCTTGCATCTGGAAAAAATCCTGTTCCGTTCGGGATTGTAGGTGGCCGAGGCCAGGTGCCCGGCAGAGGGAGTTGGGCACAAAGGATGGCCTGTTTCCAGGGGTAAGTAAAGTCAGCTGCCCAGGTGCCTGATGTCAGTTTATTGCAGGCCTATGGCCCCCCAAGTGATGCTAGTCTTCCTGTTCAAGGCTGCTTGCATCTGGAAAAAATCCTGTTCCGTTCAAGCTTGTAGGTGGCTGAAGCCGGGTGCCCGGCAGAGGGAGTTGGGCACAAAGATGGCCTGTTTCCAGGGGTAAGTAAAGTCAGCTGCCCAGGTGCCTGATGTCAATTTGTAAGAGGCCTTTGGCCCTCCAAATGAAGCAAGTCTTCCAGTTTGTGGCAGCTTGCATCTGGAAGAAATCCTGTTCCGTTCGGGATTGTAGGTGGCCGAGGCCAGGTGCCCGGCAGAGGGAGTTGGGCACAAAGGATGGCCTGTTTCCAGGGGTAAGTAAAGTCAGCTGCCCAGGTGCCTGATGTCAGTTTGTTGCAGGCCTATGGCCCCCCAAGTGATGCCAGTCTTCCTGTTCAAGACAGCTTGCATCTGGAAAAAATCCTGTTCCGTTCAAGATTGTAGGTAATTGAAGCCGGGTGCCCGGCAGAGGGAGTTGGCAACAAAGGATGGCCTGTTTTTAGGGGTAAGTAAAGTCAGCTGCCCAGGTGCCTGATGTCAGTTTGTAGGAGGCCTTTGGCCCTCCAAGGGAAGCCAGGCTTCCAGCTTGTGGCAGCTTGCATCTGGAAGAAATCCTGTTCCGTTCGGGATTGTAGGTGGCCGAGGCCTGGTGCCCGGCTGAGGGAGTTGGGCACAAAGGATGGCCTGTTTCCAGGGCGAAGTAAAGTCAGCTGCCCAGGTGCCTGGTGTCAGTTTGTAGGAGGCCTTTGGCCATCCAAGGAAAGCAAGTCTTCCAGTTCGTGGCAGCTTGCATCTGGAAGAAGTCCTGTTCCGTTCGGGATTGTAAGTGGCCGAGGCCAGGTGCCCGGCAGAGGGAGTTGGGCACAAAGGATGGCCTGTTTCCAGGGGTAAGTAAAGTCAGCTGCCCAGGTGCCTGATGTCAGTTTGTAGGAGGCCTTTGGCCCTCTAAGGGAAGGTAGTCTTCCAATTTCTGGCAGCTTGCATCTGGAAGAAATCCTGTTCCGTTTAGGATCGTAGGTGGCCGAGGCCTGGTGCCCGGCTGAGGGAGTTGGGAACAAAGGATGGCCTGTTTCCAGGGGTAAGTAAAGTCAGCTGCCAAGGTGCCTGATGTCAGTTTGTAGGAGGCCTTTGGCCCTCTAAGGGAAGCCAGTCTTCCAGTTTGTGGCAGCTTGCATCTGGAAGAAATCCTGTTCCGTTTAGGATCGTAGGTGGCCGAGGCCAGGTGCCCGGCTGAGGGAGTTGGGCACAAAGGATGGCCTGTTTCCAGGGGTAAGTAAAGTCAGCTGCCCAGGTGCCTGATGTCAGTTTGTAGGAGGCCTTTGGCCCTCCAATTGAAGCAAGTCTTCCAGTTCGTGGCAGCTTGCCACTGGAAAAAATCCTGTTCCATTCGGGATTGTAGGTGGCCGAGGCCAGGTGCCCGGCAGAGGGAGTTGGGCACAAAGGATGGCCTGTTTCCAGGGGTAAGTAAAGTCAGCTTCCCAGGTGCCTGATGTCAGTTTGTAGGAGGCCTTTGGCCCTCCAAGGGAAGCTAGTCTTCCAGTTTGTGGCAGCTTGCATCTGGAAGAAATCCTGTTCCGTTTGGGATTGTAGGTGACGGAAGCCAGGTGCCCGACTGAGGGTGTTGGATAAAAGGGATGGCCTGTTTCCAGGGGTAAGTAAAGTCAGCTGCCCAGGTGCCTGATGTCTGTTTGCAGAAGGCCTTTGGCTCTCCATGGGAAGCCAGGCTTCCTGATTGTGGCAGCTTGTATCTGGAAATAATGCTGTTCCGTTCGGGATTGTAAGTGGCCGAGGCCAGGTGCCCGGCAGAGGGAGTTGAATAAAAAGGATGGCCTGTTTCCAGGGTTAAGTAAAGTCAGCTGCCCAGGTGCCTGATGCCAGTTTTTATCAGGTGGCTATTGGTCCTCCATGGGAAGACAGGCTTCCAGCTTGGGGCAGCTTGCATCTGGAAGAAATCCTGTTCCGTTCGGGATTTGGGGTGGCCAAGGCCTGGTGCCCGGCAGAGGGAGTTGGGCTCAAAGGATGGCCTGTTTCCAGGGGTAAGTAAAGTCAGCTGCCCAGGTGCCTGATGTCAGTTTGTAGGAGGCCTTTGGCCCTCCAAGGGAAGCTAGTCTTCCAGTTTGTGGCAGCTTGCATCTGGAAGAAATGCTGTTCCGTTCGGGATTGTAGGTGGCCAAGGCCTGGTGCCAGGCTGAGGGAGTTGGGCACAAAGGATGGCCTGTTTCCAGGGCTAAGTAAAGTCAGCTGCCGAGGTGCCGGATGTCAGTTTGTAGGAGGCCTTTGGCCCTCCATGGGAAGCCAGGCTTTAAGCTTGTGGCAGCTTGCATCTGGAAGAAATCCTGGTCCGTTCGGGATTGTAGGTGGCCGAGTCCTGGTTCCTGGCAGAGGGAGTTGGGCACAAAGGATTGCCTGTTTCCAGGGGTAAGTAAGGTCAGCTGCCCAGGTGCCTGGTGTCAGTTTGTAGCAGGCCTTTGGCCCTCCAAGGGAAGGTAGTCTTCCAGTTTGTTGCAGCTTGCATCTGGAAGAAATGCTGTTCCGTTCGGGATTGTAGGTGGCTGAGGCCTGGTGCCTGGCAGAGGGAGTTGGGCACAAATGATGGCCTATTTCCAGGGGTGAGTAAAGTCAGCTGCCCAGGTGCCTGGTGTCAGTTTGTAGGAGGCCTTTGGCCCTCCAAGGGAAGCTAGTCTTCCAGTTTGTGGCAGCTTGCATCTGGAAGAAATGCTTTTTTGTTCGGGAATGTAGGAGGCCGAGGCCAGGTGCCCGGCAAAGGGAGTTGGGCACAAAGGATGCCTTGTTTACAGGGGTAAGTAAAGTCAGCTGCCCAGGTGCCTGATGTCAGTTTGTAGGAGGCCTTTGGCCCTCCAATGGAAGCCAGGCTTCCAGTTTGTGGCAGCTTGCATCTGGAAGAAATCCTGTTTTGTTCAGGACTGTTGGTGGCCGAGGCCAGGTGCCCGGCAGAGGGAGTTGGGCACAAAGGATGGCCTGTTTCCAGGGGTAAGTAAAGTCAGCTGCCCAGGTGCCTGATGTCAGTTTGTAGGAGGCCCTTGGCACTCCAAGGGAAGCAAGTCTTCCACTTTGTGGCTGCTTGCCGCTGGAATAATCCTGTTTCGTTTGGGATTGTAGGTGGCCAAAGCCAGGTGCCCGACTGAGGGTGTTGGATAAAAAGGATGGCCTGTTTCAAGGGGTAAGTAAAGTCAGCTGCCCAGGTGCCTGATGTCAGTTTGTAGAAAGCCATTGGCCCTCCATGTGAAGCCAGGCTTCCAGTTTGTGGCAGCCAGCATCTAGAAGAAATCCTGTTCCGTTCGGGATTGTAGGTGGCCGAGGCCAGGTGTCCGGCAGAGGGAGTTGGGCACAAAGGATGGCCTGTTTCCAGGGGTAAGTAAAGTCCCGTACCCAGGTGCCTGATTTCAGTTTGCAGAAGGCCTTTGTCTCTCCATGGGAAGCCAGGCTTCCTGCTAGTGGCAGCTTGCATCTGGAAGAAATGCTGTTCCGTTCGGGATTCTAGGTGGCCAAGGCCAGGTGCCCGGCGGAGGGAGTTGGGCACAAGGGATGGCCTGTTTCCAGGGGTAAGTAAAGTCAGCTGCCTTGGTGCCTCATGTCAGTTTGTAAGAGGACTTTGGCCCTCCATGGGAAGCAAGTCTTCCAGTTTGTGGCAGCTTGCATCTGGAAGAAATCCTGTCATGTTCGGGATTGTAGGTGGTTGAGGCCAGGTGCCCGGCAGAGGGAGTTGGGCACAAAGGATGGCGTGTTTCCAGGGGTGAGTAAAGTCAGCTGCCCAGGTGCCTGATGTCAGTTTGTAGCAGGTGGCTATTGGTCCTCCATGGGAAGCCAGGCTTCCAGCTTGTGGCAGCTTGCATCTGGAAGAAATCCTGTTCCGTTCGGGATTGTAGGTGGTCGAGGCCTTGTGCCAGTGTGAGGGAGTTGAGCACAAAGGATGGCCTGTTTCCAGGGGTAAGTAAAGTCAGCTGCCCAGGTGCCTGGTGTCAGTTTGTTGGAGGCCTTTGTCCCTCCATGGGAAGCCAGGCTTCCTGCTTGTGGCAGCTTGCGTCTGGAAGAAATGCTTTTCCGTTCGGGATTGTAGGTTACCAAGGCCAGGTGCCCGGCAGAGGGAGTTGGGCACAAGGGATGGCCTGTTTCCAGGGGTAAGTAAAGTCAGCTGCCTAGGTGCCTCATGTCAGTTTGTAAGAGGCCTTTGGCCCTCCATGGGAAGCAAGTCTTCCAGTTTGTGGCAGCTTGCATCTGGAAGAAATCCTGTTTCGTTCGGGATTGTAGGTGGCTGAGGCCTGGTGCCCGGCAGAGGGAGTTGGGCACAAATGATGGCCTATTTCCAGGGGTGAGTAAAGTCAGCTGCCCAGGTGCCTGGTGTCAGTTTGTAGGAGGCCTTTGGCCCTCCAAGGGAAGCTAGTCTTCCAGTTTGTGGCAGCTTGCATCTGGAAGAAATGCTTTTTTGTTCGGGAATGTAGGAGGCCAAGGCCAGGTGCCCGGCAAAGGGAGTTGGGCACAAAGGATGGCCTGTTTCCAGGGGTAAGTAAAGTCAGCTGCCCAGGTGCCTGATGTCAGTTTGTAGGAGGCCTTTGGCCCTCCAAGGGAAGCCAGGCTTCCAGTTTGTGGCAGCTTGCATCTGGAAGAAATCCTTTTCCGTTCAGGACTGTTGGTGGCCGAGGCCAGGTGCCCGGCAGAGGGAGTTGGGCACAAAGGATGGCCTGTTTCCAGGGGTAAGTAAAGTCAGCTGCCCAGGTGCCTGATGTCAGTTTTTGGCAGGTGGCTATTGGTCCTCCATGGGAAGCCTGGCTTCCAGCTTGTGGCAGCTTGCATCTGGAAGAAATCCTGCTCCGTTTGGGATCGTAGGTGGCCGAGGCCTGGTGCCCGGCAGAGGGAGTTGGGAACAAAGGATGGCCTGTTTCCAGGGGTAAGTAAAGTCAGCTACCCAGGTGCCTGGTGTCAGTTTGTAGGAGGCCTTTGGCCCTCCAAGGGAAGCTAGTCTTCCAGTTTGTGGCAGCTTGCATCTGGAAGAAATCCTGTTCTGTTTGGGATTGTATGTGACGGAAGCCAGGTGCCCGACTGAGGGTGTTGGATAAATGATGGCCTGTTTCCAGGGGTAAGTAAAGTCAGCTGCCCAGGTGCCTGATGTCAGTTTGTCGGAGGCCTTTGTCTCTCCATGGGAAGCCAGGCTTCCTGATTGTGGCAGCTTGCATCTGGAAATAATGCAGTTCCTTTCGGGATTTTGGGTGGCCGAGCCCAGGTGCCCGGCAGAGGGAGTTGAATAAAAAGGATGGCCTGTTTCCAGGGGTAAGTATAGTCAGTTGCCCAGGTGCCTGATGTCAGTTTGTAGGAGGCCTTTGGCCCTCCAAGGGAAGCCAGTCTTCCAGTTTGTGGCAGCATGCATCTCTATGAAATGCTGTTCCGTTCGGGATTGTCCGTGGCCGAGGCCTGGTGCCCGGCAGAGGGAGTTGGGCACAAAGGATGGCCTGTTTCCAGGAGTAAGTAAAGTCAGCTGCCCAGGTGCCTGATGTCAGTTTTTAGCAGGTGGCTATTGGTCCTCTATGGGAAGCCAGGCTTCCAGCTTGTGGCAGCTTGCATCTGGAAGTAATCCTGTTCCGTTCGGGATTGTAGGTGGCCGAGGCCTGGTGCCCGGCAGAGGGAGTTGGGCACAAAGGATGGCCTGTTTACAGGGGTAAGTAAAGTCAGCTGTCCAGGTGCCTGATGTCAGTTTGTAGGAGGCCTTTGGCCCACCAAGAGAAGCCAGTCTTCCAGTTTGTGGCAGCTTGCATCTGGAAGAAATGCTGTTTCGTTCGGGATTGTAGGTGGCCGAGGCCTGGTGCCAGGCAGAGGGAGTTGGGCACAAAGGATGGCCTGTTTCAAGGGGTGAGTAAAGTCAGCTGCCCAGGTGCCTGATGTCAGTTTGTAGGAGGCCTTTGGCCCTCCAAGGGAAGCCAGGCTTCCAGCTTGTTGCCGCTTGCATCTGGAGGAAATCCTGTTCCGTTTGGGATCGTAGCTGGCCGAGGCCTGGTGCCCGGCAGAGGGAGTTGGGCACAAAGGATGGCCTGTTTCCAGGGGTAAGTAAAGTCAGCTGCCCAGGGGCCTGGTGTCAGTTTGTAGGAGGCCTTTGTCCCACCAAGGGAAGCTAGTCTTCCAGTTTGTGGCAGCTTGCATCTGGAAGAAATCCTGTTCCGTTCAGGATTGTAGGTGGCCGAGTCCAGGTGCCCGGCAGAGGGTGTTGGGCACAAAGGATGGCCTGTTTCCAGGGGTAAGTAAAGTCAGCTGCCCAGGTGCCTGATGTCAGTTTGTAGCAGGCCTTTGGCGCTCCAAGGGAAGCTAGTCTTCCAGTTTCTGGCTGCTTGCATCTGGAAGAAATCCTGTTCCGTTTGGGATTGCAGGTGACCGGAGCCAGGTGCCCGACTGAGGGAGTTGGATAAAAAGAATGGCCTGTTTCAAGGGGTAAGTAAAGTCAGCTGCCCATGTACCTGATGTCAGTTTGCAGAAGGCCTTTGGCCCTCCATGGGAAGCCAGGCTTCCTGATTGTGGCAGCTTGCATCTGGAAATAATGCTGTCCCGTTCGGGATTTTGGCTGGCCGAGGCCTGATGCGCGGCAGAGGGATTTGAATAAAAAGATGGCCTGTTTCCAGGGGTAAGTAAAGTCTGCTGCCCAGGTGCCTGATGTCAGTTTGTAGGAGGCCTTTGGCCCTCCAGGGGAAGCCTGTCATCCAGTTTGTGGCAGCTTGCATCTGAAATAATCCTGTTCCGTTCGGGACTGTAGTTGGCCTCAGCCGGGTGCCCGGCAGAGGGAGTTGGGCACAAAGGATGGCCTGTTTCCAGGGGTAAGTAAAGTCAGCTGCCCAGGTGCCTGATATCAGTTTGTAGGAGGCCTTTGGCCCTCCAAGGGAAGCTAGTCTTCCAGTTTGTGGCAGCTTGCATCTGGAAGAAATGCTGTTCCGTTCGGGATTGTAGGTGGCCGAGGCCTGGTGCCCGGCAGAGGGAGTTGGGCACAAAGGATGGCCTGTTTCCAGAAGAAAGTAAAGTCAGCTGCCCAGGTGCCTGATGTCAGTTTTTTCCAGGTGGCTTTTGGTTCTCCATGGGAAGCCAGGGTTCCAGCTTGTGGCAGCTTGCATCTGGAAGTAATCCTGTTCCATTCAGGATTGTAGGTGGCCGAGGCCTGGTGCCCGGCAGAGGGAGTTGGGCAAAAAGAATGGCCTGTTTCCAGGGGTAAGTAAAGTCAGCTGCCCAGGTGCCTGATGACAGTTTGTAGGAGGCCTTTGGCCCTCCAAGGGAATCTCGTCTTCCAGTTTGTGGCAGCTTGCATCTGGAAGAAATCCTGTTCCGTTCGGGATTGTAGGTGGCCGAGGCCAGGTGCCCAACTGATGGAGTTGGGCACAAAGGATGGCCTGTTTCCAGGGTTAACTAAAGTCAGCTGCATAGGTGCCTGATTTCAGTTTGCAGGAGGCCTTTGGCCCTCCAAGGGAAGCCAGGCTTACAGCCTCTGGCAGCTTGCATCTGGAAGAAATCCTGTTCCGTTCAGGATTGTAGGATGCCGAGGCCTGGTGCCCGACAGAGGGAGTTGGGCACAAAGGATGGCCTCTTTCCAGGGGTAAGTAAAGTCAGCTACCCAGGTGCCTGATGTCAGTTTGTAGGAGGCCTTTGGCCCTCCAAGGGAAGCCAGTCTTCCAGTTTGTGGCAGCTTGCATCTGGAATAATCCTGTTCCGTTCGGGATTGTAGGTGGCCACAGCCGTATACCTGGCAGAGGGAGTTGGGCACAAAGGATGGCCTGTTTCCAGGGGTAAGTAAAGTCACCTACTAAGGTGCCTGATGTCAGTTTGCAGAAGGCCTTTGGCTCTCAATGGGAAGCCAGGCTTCCTGATTATGGCAGCTTGCCTCCGGAAATAATGCTGTTCCGTTCGGGATTTTGGGTGGCCGAGGCCTGGTGCGCGGCAGAGGGAGTTGGATAAAAAGGATGGCCTGTTTACAGGGGTAAGTAAAGTCAGCTGCCCAGGTGCCTGATGTCAGTTTGTAGGAGGCCTGTGGCCCTCCAAGGGAAGCCAGTCTTCCAGTTTGTGGCAGCTTGCATCTGGAATAATCCTGTCCCGTTCGGGATTGTAGGTGGCCACAGCCGGGTGCCCGGCAGAGGGAGTTGGGCACAAAGGATGGCCTGTTTCCAGGAGTAAGTAAAGTCAGCTGCCCAGGTGCCTGATGTCAGTTTTTAGCAGGTGGCTATTGGTCCTCTTTGGGAAGCCAGGCTTCCAGCTTGTGGCAGCTTGCATCTGGAAGTAATCCTGTTCCGTTCGGGATTGTAGGTGGCCGAGGCCTGGTGCCCGGCAGAGGGAGTTGGGCACAAAGGATGGCCTGTTTCCAGGGTTAAGTAAAGTCAGCTGCCCAGGTGCCTGATGTCAGTTTGTAGGAGGCCTTTGGCCCTCCAAGAGAAGCCAGTCTTCCAGTTTGTGGCAGCTTGCATCTGGAAGAAATGCTGTTTCGTTCGGGATTGTAGGTGGCCGAGGCCTGGTGCCAGGCAGAGGGAGTTGGGCACAAAGGATGGCCTGTTTCCAGGGGTGAGTAAAGTCAGCTGCCCAGGTGCCTGATGTCAGTTTGTAGGAGGCCTTTGGCCCTCTAAGGGAAGCCAGGCTTCCAGCTTGTTGCAGCTTGCATCTGGAGGAAATCCTGTTCCGTTTGGGATCGTAGCTGGCCGAGGCCTGGTGCCCGGCAGAGGGAGTTGGGCACAAAGGATGGCCTGTTTCCAGGGGTAAGTAAAGTCAGCTGCCCAGGTGCCTGGTGTCAGTTTGTAGGAGGCCTTTGTCCCACCAAGGGAAGCTAGTCTTCCAGTTTGTGGCAGCTTGCATCTGGAAGAAATCCTGTTCCGTTCAGGATTGTAGGTGGCCGACTCCAGGTGCCCGGTAGAGGGTGTTGGGCACAAAGGATGGCCTGTTTCCAGGGGTGAGTAAAGTCAGCTGCCCAGGTGCCTGATGTCAGTTTTTAGGGGGCCTTTGGCGCTCCAAGGGAAGCTAGTCTTCCAGTTTCTGGCCGCTTGCATCTGGAAGAAATCCTGTTCCGTTTGGGATTGCAGGTGACCGGAGCCCTGGTGCCCGACTGAGGGAGTTGGATAAAAAGGATGGCCTGTTTCCAGGGGTAAGTAAAGTCAGCTGCCCAGGTGCCTGATGTCAGTTTGCAGAAGGCCTTTGGCCCTCCATGGGAAGTCAGGCTTCCTGATTGTGGCAGCTTGCATCTGGAAATAATGCTGTTCCGTTCGGGATTTTGGCATGCCGAGGCCTGATGCGCGGCAGAGGGATTTGAATAAAAAGATGGCCTGTTTCCAGGGGTAAGTAAAGTCAGCTGCCCAGGTGCCTGATGTCAGTTTGTAGGAGGACTTTGGCCCTCCAAGGGAAGCCAGGCTTCCAGTTTGTGGCAGCTTGCATCTGAAATATTCCTGTTCCGTTCGGGATTGTATTTGGCCTCAGCCGGGTGCCCGGCAGAGGGAGTTGGGCACAAAGGATGGCCTGTTTCCAGGGGTAAGTAAAGTCAGCTGCCCAGGTGCCTGATATCAGTTTGTAGGAGGCCTTTGGCCCTCCAAGGGAAGCTAGTCTTCCAGTTTGTGGCAGCTTGCATCTGGAAGAAATGCTGTTCCGTTCGGGATTGTAGGTGGCCGAGGCCTGGTGCCCGGCAGAGGGAGTTGGGCACAAAGGATGGCCTGTTTCCAGAGGAAAGTAAAGTCAGCTGCCCAGGTGCCTGATGTCAGTTTTTTCCAGGTGGCTTTTGGTTCTCCATGGGAAGCCAGGGTTCCAGCTTGTGGCAGCTTGCATCTGGAAGTAATCCTGTTCCATTCAGGATTGTAGGTGGCCGAGGCCTGGTGCCCGGCAGAGGGAGTTCGGCACAAAGGATGGCCTGTTTCCAGGGGTGAGTAAAGTCACCATCCAGGTACCTGATGTCAGTTTGTAGGAGGCCTTTGGCCCTCCAAGGGAAGCCAGTCTTCCAGTTTGTGGCAGCTTGCATCTGGAATAATCCTGTTCCGTTCGGGATTGTAGGTGGCCACAGCCGTGTGCCTGGTAGAGGGAGTTGGGCACAAAGGATGGCCTGTTTCCAGGGGTAAGTAAAGTCACCTACCAAGGTGCCTGATGTCAGTTTGCAGAAGGCCTTTGGCTCTCCATGGGAAGCCAGGCTTCCTGATTATGGCAGCTTGCCTCTGGAAATAATGCTGTTCCGTTCGGGATTTTGGGTGGCCGAGGCCTTGTGCGCGGCAGATGGAGTTGGATAAAAAGGATGGCCTGTTTCCAGGGGTAAGTAAAGTCAGCTGCCCAGGTGCCTGATGTCAGTTTGTAGGAGGCCTTTGGCCCTCCAAGGGACGCTAGGCTTCCAGTTTGTGGCAGCATGCATCTTGAAGAAATCCTGTTCCGTTCGGGATTGTAGGTGGCCGAGGCCAGCTGCCCAACTGATGGAGTTGGACACAAAGGATGGCCTGTTTCCAGGGTTAAGTAAAGTCAGCTGCCCAGGTGCCTGATGTCAGTTTGTAGGAGGCCTTTGGCCCTCCAACGGAAGCCAGGCTTACAGCCTCTGGCAGCTTGCATCTGGAAGAAATCCTGTTCCGTTCAGGATTGTAGGTGGCCGAGGCCTGGTGCCCGACAGAGGGAGTTGGGCACAAAGGATGGCCTCTTTCCAGGGGGAGGTAAAGTCAGCTACCCAGGTGCCTGATATCAGTTTGTAGGAGGCGTTTGGCCCTCCATGGGAAGCCAGGCTTCCTGCTTATGGCAGCTTGCATCTGGAAGAAATCATGTTCCGTTCGGGATTGTAGGTGGCCGGAGCCGGGTGCCCGCCTGTGGGAGTTGGATAAAAATGACGGTCTCTTTCCAGGGGTAAGTAATATCAGCTGCCCAGGTGCCTGATGTCAGTTTGTAGGACGCCTTTGGCCCTCCAAGGGAAGCAAGTCTTCCAGTTTGTGGCAGCTTGCATCTTGAAGAAATCCTGTTCCGTTCAAGATTGTAGGCAGCCGAGGCCTGGTGCCCGGCAGAGGGAGTTGGGAACAAAGGATGGCCTGTTTCCAGGGGTAAGTAAAGTCAGCTACCCAGGTGCCTGATGTCAGTTTGTAGGAGGCCTTTAGCCCTCCAAGGAAAGCCAGTCTTCCTGTTTGTGGCAGCTTGCATCTGGAAGAAATCCTGTCGTGTTCGGGATTGTAGGTGACCGAGGCCAGGTGCCCGGCAGAGGGAGTTGGGCACAAAGGATGGCCTGTTTCCAGGAATGTTAAAGTCAGCTGACCAGGTGCCTAATGTCAGTTTGTAGCAGGCCTTTAGCCCTCTAAGGAAAGCCAGTCTTCCTGTTCAAGGCAGCTTGCATCTGAAAGAAATCCTGTTCCGTTCATCATTGAAGGTGGCCGAGGCCTGGTGCCCGGCAGAGGGAGTTGGGCACAAAGAATGGCCTGCTCCCCGGGGTAAGTAAAGTCAGCTTCCCAGGTGCCTGATGTCAGTTTTTAGGGGGCCTTTGGCGCT
Organism: Chamaea fasciata; assembly: GCF_029207755.1. Lineage (NCBI taxonomy): Eukaryota > Metazoa > Chordata > Aves > Passeriformes > Sylviidae > Chamaea > Chamaea fasciata. Next base: position 26,283 of record NW_027094809.1, on the reverse strand, counting down.
CCAAGGGAAGGTAGTCTTCCAGTTTGTGGCAGCTTGCATCTGGAAGAAATCCTGTTCCGTTCGGGATTGTAGGTGGCCGAGGCCAGTTGTCCGGCAGAGGGAGTTGGGCACAAAGGATGGCCTGTTTCCAGGGGTAAGTAAAGTCAGCTGCCCAGGTGCCTGATGTCAGTTTGTAGAAGGCCTTTGGCCCTCCATTGGAAGCTAGTCTTCCAGTTTGTGGCAGCTTGCATCTGGAAGAAATCCTGTTCCGTTCGAGATTGTAGGTGGCCGAGGCCAGGTGTCCGGCAGAGGGAGTTGGGCACAAAGGATGGCCTGTTTCCAGGGGTAAGTAAAGTCACCTACCCAGGTGCCTGATGTCAGTTTGTAGGAGGCCTTTGGCCCTCCAAGGGAAGCCAGTCTTCCAGTTTGTGGCAGCTTCCATCTGGAATAATCCTGTTCCGTTTGGGATTGTAGGTGGCCACAGCTGTGTTCCTGGCAGAGGGAGTTGGGCACAAAGGATGGCCTGTTTCCAGGGGTAAGTAAAGTCACCTACCAAGGTGCCTGATGTCAGTTTGCAGAAGGCCTTTGGCTCTCCATGGGAAGCCAGGCTTCCTGATTATGGCAGCTTGCCTCTGGAAATAATGCTGTTCCGTTCGGGATTTTGGGTGGCTGAGGCCTGGTGCGCGGCAGAGGGAGTTGGATAAAATGATGGCATGTTTCCAGGGGTAAGTAATATCAGCTGCCCAGGTGCCTGATGTCAGTTTGTAGGAGTCCGTTGGCCCTCCATGGGAAGCTAGTCTTCCAGTTTCTGGCAGCTTGCATGTGGAAGAAATCCTGTTCCGTTCGGGATTGTAGGTGGCCGAGGCCAGGTGTCCGGCAGAGGGAGTTGGGCACAAATGTTGGCCTGTTTCCAGGGGTAAGTAAAGTCAGCTGCCCAGGTGCCTGATGTCAGTATTGTAGAAGGCCTTTGGCTCTCCATGGGAAGCCCGGCTTCCTGATTGCTGCAGCTTGCATCTGGAAATAAGGATGTTCCTTTCGGGATTTTGGGTGGCCGAGGCCAGGTGCGCGGCAAAGGGAGTAGGATAAAAATGATGGCCTGTTTCCAGGGGTAAGTAAAGTCAGCTGCCCAGGTGCCTGATGTCAGTTTGCAGAAGGCCTTTGGCTCTCGATGGGAAGTAAAGCTTCCGTATTGTGGCAGCTTGCATCTGGAAATAAAGCTGTTCCGTTCAGGATTGTAGGTGTCCGAGGCCAGGTGCCCGGCAGAGGGAGTTGGATAAAAAGGATGGCCTGATTCCAGGGGTAAGTAAATTCAACTGCCCAGGTGCCTGATGAAAGTTTGTAGGAGGCCTTTGGCCCTCCAAATGCAGCCAGGCTTCCTCCTTGTGGCAGCTTGCATCTGGAAGAAATCCTGTTCCGTTTGGGATCGTAGGTGTCCGAAGCCTGGTGCCCGGCAGAGGGAGTTCGGCACAAAGGATGGCCTGTTTCCAGGGGTAAGTAAAGTCAGCTGCCCAGGTGCCTGATGTCAGTTTGTAGGAGGCCTTTGGCCCTCCAAGAGAAGCAAGTCTTCCAGTTTGTGGCAGCTTGCATCTGGAAGAAATCCTGTTCCGTTCAAGATTGTAGGTGGCCGAGGCCTGGTGCCCGGCAGAGGGAGTTGGGCACAAAGGATGGCCTGTTTCCAGGGGTAAGTAAAGTCGGCTGCACAGGTGCCTGATGTCAGTTTGTAGGAGGCCTTTGGCCATCCAAGGGAAGCCAGTCTTCCTGTTTGTGGCAGCTTGCATCTGGAAGAAATCCTGTCGTGTTCAGGATTGTAGGTGACCGAGGCCAGGTGCCCGGCAGAGGGAGTTGGGCACAAAGGATGGCCTGTTTCCAGGGGTGTTAAAGTCAGCTGACCAGGTGCCTAATGTCAGTTTGTAGCAGGCCTTTAGCCCTCTAAGGAAAGCCAGTCTTCCTGTTCAAGGCAGCTTGCATCTGAAAGAAATCCTTTTCCGTTCAACATTGAAGGTGGACGAGGCCTGGTGCCCGGCAGAGGGAGTTGGGCACAAAGGATGGCCTGTTTCCAGGGGTAAGTAAAGTCACATACCAAGGTGCCTGATGTCAGTTTGCAGAAGGCCTTTGGCTCTCCATGGGAAGCCAGGCTTCCTGATTATGGCAGCTTGCCTCTGGAAATAATGCTGTTCCGTTCGGGATTTTGGGTGGCTGAGGCCTGGTGCGCGGCAGAGGGAGTTGGATAAAAAGGATGGCATGATTCCAGGGGTAAGTAAAGTCAGCTGCCCAGGTGCCTGATGTCAGTTTGTAGGAGGCCTTTGGCCCTCCAAGGGAAGCCAGTCTTCCAGTTTGTGGCAGCTTGCATCTGGAATAATCCTGTTCCGTTCCGGATTGTAGGTGGCCACAGCCGGGTGCCCGGCAGAGGGAGTTGGGCACAAAGGATGGCCTGTTTCCAGGGGTAAGTAAAGTCACCTACCCAGGTGCCTGATGTCGGTTTGTTGGAGGCCTTTGGCCCTCCAAGGGAAGTTAGTCTTCCAGTTTGTGGCAGCTTGCATCTGGAAGAAATCCTGTTCCGTTCGGGATTGTAGGTGTCCTAGGCCAGGTGCCCGACTGAGGGAGTTGCATAAAAAGGATGGCCTATTTCAAGGGGTAAGTAAAGTCAGCTGCCCAGGTGCCTGATGTCAGTTTGCAGAAGGCCTTTGGCACCCCATGGGAAGCCAGGCTTCCTGATTGTGGCAGCTTGCATCTGGAAATAATGCTGTTCCGTTCGGGATTGTAGATGGCCGAGGCCTGGTGCCCGACAGAGGGAGTTGGGCACAAAGGATGGCCTTTTTCCAGGGGTAAGTAAAGTCAGCTGCCCAGGTGCCTGATGTCAGTTTGTAGGAGGCCTTTGGCCCTCGAAGAGAAGCAAGTCTTCCAGTTTGTGGCATCTTGCATCTGGAAGAAATCCTTTTCCGTTCGGGATTGTAGGTGGCCGGAGCTGGGTGCCCGGCAAAGGGAGTTGGGCACAAAGGATGGCCTTTATCCGAGGGTAAGTAAAGTCAGCTGCCCAGGTGCCTGATGTCAGTTTGTAGGAGGCCTTTGGCCCTCCATGTGAAGCATGGCTTCCTGCTTATGGCAGCTTGCATCTGGAAGAAATCCTGTTCCGTTCGGGATTGTAGGTGGCCGGAGCCGGGTGCCCGACTGTGGGAGTTGGATAAAAAAGATGGCCTCTTTCCGGGGGTAAGTAATATCAGCTGCCCAGGTGATTGATGTCAGTTTGTAGGAGGCCTTTGGCCCTCCAAGGGAAGTTAGGCTTCCAGCTTGTGGCTGCTTGCATCTGGAAGAAATCCTGATCGGTATGGGATCGTAGGTGGCTGAGGCCTGGTGCCCGGCAGAGGGAGTTGGGCACAAAGGATGGCCTGTTTCAAGGGGTAAGTAAAGTCAGCTGCCCAGGTGCCTGATATCAGTTTCTAGGAGGCCTTTGGCCCTCAAAGGGAAGCTAGTCTTCCAGTTTGTGGCAGCTTGCATCTGGAAGAAATCCTGTTCCGTTTGGGATTGCAGGTGACCGGAGCCCTGGTGCCCGACTGAGGGAGTTGGATAAAAAGGATGGCCTGTTTCCAGGGGTAAGTAAAGTCAGCTGCCCAGGTACCTGATGTCAGTTTGCAGAAGGCCTTTGGCCCTCCATGGGAAGCCAGGCTTCCTGATTGTGGCAGCTTGCATCTGGAAATAATGCTGTTCCGTTCGGGATTTTGGCATGCCGAGGCCTGATGCGCGGCAGAGGGATTTGAATAAAAAGATGGCCTGTTTCCAGGGGTAAGTAAAGTCAGCTGCCCAGGTTCCTGATGTCAGTTTGTAGGAGGACTTTGGCCCTCCAAGGGAAGCCTGTCATCCAGTTTGTGGCAGCTTGCATCTGAAATATTCCTGTTCCGTTCGGGATTGTATTTGGCCTCAGCCGGGTGCCCGGCAGAGGGAGTTGGGCACAAAGGATGGCCTGTTTCCAGGGGTAAGTAAAGTCAGCTGCCCAGGTGCCTGATATCAGTTTGTAGGAGGCCTTTGGCCCTCCAAGGGAAGCTAGTCTTCCAGTTTGTGGCAGCTTGCATCTGGAAGAAATGCTGTTCCGTTCGGTGTTGTAGGTGGCCAAGGCCTGGTGCCCGGCAGAGGGAGTTGGGCACAAAGGATGGCCTGTTTCCAGAGGAAAGTAAAGTCAGCTGCCCAGGTGCCTGATGTCAGTTTTTTCCAGGTGGCTTTTGGTTCTCCAGGGGAAGCCAGGGTTCCAGCTTGTGGCAGCTTGCATCTGGAAGTAATCCTGTTCCATTCAGGATTGTAGGTGGCCGAGGCCTGGTGTCCGGCAGAGGGAGTTGGGCACAAAGGATGGCCTGTTTCCAGGGGTAAGTAAAGTCACCATCCAGGTACCTGATGTCAGTTTGTAGGAGGCCTTTGGCCCTCCAAGGGAAGCCAGTCTTCCAGTTTGTGGCAGCTTGCATCTGGAATAATCCTGTTCCGTTCGGGATTGTAGGTGGCCACAGCCGTGTGCCTGGCAGAGGGAGTTGGGCACAAAGGATGGCCTGTTTCCAGGGGTAAGTAAAGTCACCTACCAAGGTGCCTGATGTCAGTTTGCAGAAGGCCTTTGGCTCTCCATGGGAAGCCAGGCTTCCTGATTATGGCAGCTTGCCTCTGGAAATAATGCTGTTCCGTTCGCGATTTTGGGTGGCCGAGGCCTTGTGCGCGGCAGATGGAGTTGGATAAAAAGGATGGCCTGTTTCCAGGGGTAAGTAAAGTCAGCTGCCCAGGTGCCTGATGTCAGTTTGTAGGAGGCCTTTGGCCCTCCAAGGGACGCTAGTCTTCCAGTTTGTGGCAGCTTGCATCTGGAAGAAATCCTGTTCCGTTCGGGATTGTAGGTGGCCGAGGCCAGCTGCCCAACTGATGGAGTTGGACACAAAGGATGGCCTGTTTCCAGGGGTAAGTAAAGTCAGCTGCCCAGGTGCCTGATGTCAGTTTGTAGGAGGCCTTTGGCCCTCCAACGGAAGCCAGGCTTACAGCCTCTGGCAGCTTGCATCTGGAAGAAATCCGGTTCCGTTCAGGATTGTAGGTGGCCGAGGCCTGGTGCCCGACAGAGGGAGTTGGGCACAAAGGATGGCCTCTTTCCAGGGGGAGGTAAAGTCAGCTACCCAGGTGCCTGATATCAGTTTGTAGGAGGCGTTTGGCCCTCCATGGGAAGCCAGGCTTCCTGCTTATGGCAGCTTGCATCTGGAAGAAATCATGTTCCGTTCGGGATTGTAGGTGGCCGGAGCCGGGTGCCCGCCTGTGGGAGTTGGATAAAAATGACGGTCTCTTTCCAGGGGTAAGTAATATCAGCTGCCCAGGTGCCTGATGTCAGTTTGTAGGAGGCCTTTGGCCCTCCAAGGGAAGCAAGTCTTCCAGTTTGTGGCAGCTTGCATCTTGAAGAAATCCTGTTCCGTTCAAGATTGTAGGCAGCCGAGGCCTGGTGCCCGGCAGAGGGAGTTGGGAACAAAGGATGGCCTGTTTCCAGGGGTAAGTAAAGTCAGCTACCCAGGTGCCTGATGTCAGTTTGTAGGAGGCCTTTAGCCCTCCAAGGAAAGCCAGTCTTCCTGTTTGTGGCAGCTTGCATCTGGAAGAAATCCTGTCGTGTTCGGGATTGTAGGTGACCGAGGCCAGGTGCCCGGCAGAGGGAGTTGGGCACAAAGGATGGCCTGTTTCCAGGAATGTTAAAGTCAGCTGACCAGGTGCCTAATGTCAGTTTGTAGCAGGCCTTTAGCCCTCTAAGGAAAGCCAGTCTTCCTGTTCAAGGCAGCTTGCATCTGAAAGAAATCCTGTTCCGTTCATCATTGAAGGTGACCGGAGCCCTGGTGCCCGGCAGAGGGAGTTGGGCACAAAGAATGGCCTGCTCCCCGGGGTAAGTAAAGTCAGCTGCCCAGGTGCCTGATGTCAGTTTTTAGGGGGCCTTTGGCGCTCCAAGGGAAGGTAGTCTTCCAGTTTGTGGCAGCTTGCATCTGGAAGAAATCCTGTTCCGTTCGGGATTGTAGGTGGCCGAGGCCAGGTGTCCGGCAGAGGGAGTTGGGCACAAAGGATGGCCTGTTTCCAGGGGTAAGTAAAGTCAGCTGCCCAGGTGCCTGATGTCAGTTTGTAGAAGGCCCTCCATTGGAAGCTAGTCTTCCAGTTTGTGGCAGCTTGCATCTGGAAGAAATCCTGTTCCGTTCGAGATTGTAGGTGGCCGAGGCCAGGTGTCCGGCAGAGGGAGTTGGGCACAAAGGATGGCCTGTTTCCAGGGGTAAGTAAAGTCACCTACCCAGGTGCCTGATGTCAGTTTGTAGGAGGCCTTTGGCCCTCCAAGGGAAGCCAGTCTTCCAGTTTGTGGCAGCTTCCATCTGGAATAATCCTGTTCCGTTTGGGATTGTAGGTGGCCACAGCCGTGTGCCTGGCAGAGGGAGTTGGGCACAAAGGATGGCCTGTTTCCAGGGGTAAGTAAAGTCACCTACCAAGGTGCCTGATGTCAGTTTGCAGAAGGCATTTGGCTCTCCATGGGAAGCCAGGCTTCCTGATTATGGCAGCTTGCCTCTGGAAATAATGCTGTTCCGTTCGGGATTTTGGGTGGCTGAGGCCTGGTGCGCGGCAGAGGGAGTTGGATAAAATGATGGCATGTTTCCAGGGGTAAGTAATATCAGCTGCCCAGGTGCCTGATGTCAGTTTGTAGGAGTCCGTTGGCCCTCCATGGGAAGCTAGTCTTCCAGTTTGTGGCAGCTTGCATGTGGAAGAAATCCTGTTCCGTTCGGGATTGTAGGTGGCCGAGGCCAGGTGTCCGGCAGAGGGAGTTGGGCACAAATGTTGGCCTGTTTCCAGGGGTAAGTAAAGTCAGCTGCCCAGGTGCCTGATGTCAGTATTGTAGAAGGCCTTTGGCTCTCCATGGGAAGCCCGGCTTCCTGATTGCTGCAGCTTGCATCTGGAAATAAGGATGTTCCTTTCGGGATTTTGGGTGGCCGAGGCCAGGTGCTCGGCAAAGGGAGTAGGATAAAAAGGATGGCCTGTTTCCAGGGGTAAGTAAAGTCAGCTGCCCAGGTGCCTGATGTCAGTTTGCAGAAGGCCTTTGGCTCTCGATGGGAAGTAAAGCTTCCGTATTGTGGCAGCTTGCATCTGGAAATAAAGCTGTTCCGTTCAGGATTGTAGGTGTCCGAGGCCAGGTGCCCGGCAGAGGGAGTTGGATAAAAAGGATGGCCTGATTCCAGGGGTAAGTAAATTCAACTGCCCAGGTGCCTGATGAAAGTTTGTAGGAGGCCTTTGGCCCTCCAAATGCAGCCAGGCTTCCTCCTTGTGGCAGCTTGCATCTGGAAGAAATCCTGTTCCGTTTGGGATCGTAGGTGTCCGAAGCCTGGTGCCCGGCAGAGGGAGTTCGGCACAAAGGATGGCCTGTTTCCAGGGGTAAGTAAAGTCAGCTGCCCAGGTGCCTGATGTCAGTTTGTAGGAGGCCTTTGGCCCTCCAAGAGAAGCAAGTCTTCCAGTTTGTGGCAGCTTGCATCTGGAAGAAATCCTGTTCCGTTCAAGATTGTAGGTGACCGAGGCCTGGTGCCCGGCAGAGGGAGTTGGGCACAAAGGATGGCCTGTTTCCAGGGGTAAGTAAAGTCGGCTGCACAGGTGCCTGATGTCAGTTTGTAGGAGGCCTTTGGCCATCCAAGGGAAGCCAGTCTTCCTGTTTGTGGCAGCTTGCATCTGGAAGAAATCCTGTCGTGTTCAGGATTGTAGGTGACCGAGGCCAGGTGCCCGGCAGAGGGAGTTGGGCGCAAAGGATGGCCTGTTTCCAGGGGTGTTAAAGTCAGCTGACCAGGTGCCTAATGTCAGTTTGTAGCAGGCCTTTAGCCCTCCAAGGAAAGCCAGTCTTCCAGTTCAAGGCAGCTTGCATCTGAAAGAAATCCTTTTCCGTTCAACATTGAAGGTGGACGAGGCCTGGTGCCCGGCAGAGGGAGTTGGGCACAAAGGATGGCCTGTTTCCAGGGGTAAGTAAAGTCACATACCAAGGTGCCTGATGTCAGTTTGCAGAAGGCCTTTGGCTCTCCATGGGAAGCCAGGCTTCCTGATTATGGCAGCTTGCCTCTGGAAATAATGCTGTTCCGTTCGGGATTTTGGGTGGCTGAGGCCTGGTGCGCGGCAGAGGGAGTTGGATAAAAAGGATGGCATGATTCCAGGGGTAAGTAAAGTCAGCTGCCCAGGTGCCTGATGTCAGCTTGTAGGAGGCCTTTGGCCCTCCAAGGGAAGCCAGTCTTCCAGTTTGTGGCAGCTTGCATCTGGAATAATCCTGTTCCGTTCCGGATTGTAGGTGGCCACAGCCGGGTGCCCGGCAGAGGGAGTTGGGCACAAAGGATGGCCTGTTTCCAGGGGTAAGTAAAGTCACCTACCCAGGTGCCTGATGTCGGTTTGTTGGAGGCCTTTGGCCCTCCAAGGGAAGTTAGTCTTCCAGTTTGTGGCAGCTTGCATCTGGAAGAAATCCTGTTCCGTTCGGGATTGTAGGTGTCCTAGGCCAGGTGCCCGACTGAGGGAGTTGCATAAAAAGGATGGCCTATTTCAAGGGGTAAGTAAAGTCAGCTGCCCAGGTGCCTGATGTCAGTTTGCAGAAGGCCTTTGGCACCCCATGGGAAGCCAGGCTTCCTGATTGTGGCAGCTTGCATCTGGAAATAATGCTGTTCCGTTCGGGATTGTAGATGGCCGAGGCCTGGTGCCCGACAGAGGGAGTTGGGCACAAAGGATGGCCTTTTTCCAGGGGTAAGTAAAGTCAGCTGCCCAGGTGCCTGATGTCAGTTTGTAGGAGGCCTTTGGCCCTCGAAGAGAAGCAAGTCTTCCAGTTTGTGGCATCTTGCATCTGGAAGAAATCCTTTTCCGTTCGGGATTGTAGGTGGCCGGAGCTGGGTGCCCGGCAAAGGGAGTTGGGCACAAAGGATGGCCTTTATCCAAGGGTAAGTAAAGTCAGCTGCCCAGGTGCCTGATGTCAGTTTGTAGGAGGCCTTTGGCCCTCCATGTGAAGCATGGCTTCCTGCTTATGGCAGCTTGCATCTGGAAGAAATCCTGTTCCGTTCGGGATTGTAGGTGGCCGGAGCCGGGTGCCCGACTGTGGGAGTTGGATAAAAAAGATGGCCTCTTTCCGGGGGTAAGTAATATCAGCTGCCCAGGTGATTGATGTCAGTTTGTAGGAGGCCTTTGGCCCTCCAAGGGAAGTTAGGCTTCCAGCTTGTGGCTGCTTGCATCTGGAAGAAATCCTGATCGGTATGGGATCGTAGGTGGCTGAGGCCTGGTGCCCGGCAGAGGGAGTTGGGCACAAAGGATGGCCTGTTTCAAGGGGTAAGTAAAGTCAGCTGCCCAGGTGCCTGATATCAGTTTCTAGGAGGCCTTTGGCCCTCCAAGGGAAGCTAGTCTTCCAGTTTGTGGCAGCTTGCATCTGGAAGAAATCTTTTTCCGTTCGGGATTGTAGGTGTCCAAAGCCGGGTGCCCGACAGAGGGAGTTGGGCACAAAGGATAGCCTTTTTCCTGGGGTAAGTAAAGTCAGCTGCCCAGGTGCCTGATGTCAGTTTTTTCCAGGTGGCTTTTGGTTCTCCATGGGAAGCCAGGGTTCCAGCTTGTGGCAGCTTGCATCTGGAAGTAATCCTGTTCCATTCGGGATTGTAGGTGGCCGAGGCCTGGTGCCCGGCAGAGGGAGTTGTGCACAAAGAATGGCCTCTTTCCAGGGGTAAGTAAAGTCAGCTGCCCAGGTGCCTGATGTCAGTTTGTAGGAGGCCTTTGGCCCTCCAAGGGAATCTCGTCTTCCAGTTTGTGGCAGCTTGCATTTGGAAGAAATCCTGTTCCGTTCGGGATTGTAGGTGGCCGAGGCCAGGAGCCCGACTGATGGAGTTGGGCACAAAGGATGGCCTGTTTCCAGGGGTAAGTAAAGTCAGCTGCCCAGGTGCCTGATGTCAGTTTGTAGGAGGCCTTTGGCCCTCCAAGGGAAGCCAGGCTTACAGCCTCTGGCAGCTTGCATCTGGAAGAAATCCTGTTCCGTTCAGGATTGTAGGTGGCCGAGGCCTGGTGCCCGACAGAGGGAGTCGCATAAAAAGGATGGCCTATTTCAAGGGGTAAGTAAAGTCAGCTGCCCAGGTGCCTGATGTCAGTTTGCAGAAGGCCTTTGGCACCCCATGGGAAGCCAGGCTTCCTGATTGTGGCAGCTTGCATTTGGAAGAAATCCTGTTCCGTTCGGGATTGTAGGTGGCCGAGGCCAGGAGCCCGACTGATGGAGTTGGGCACAAAGGATGGCCTGTTTCCAGGGGTAAGTAAAGTCAGCTGACCAGGTGCCTAATGTCAGTTTGTAGTAGGCCTTTAGCCCTCCAAGGAAAGCCAGTGTTCCTGTTCAAGGCAGCTTGCATCTGAAAGAAATCCTGTTCCGTTCAACATTGAAGGTGGCCGAGGCCTGGTTCCCGGCAGAGGGAGTTGGGCACAAAGGATGGCCTGTTACCCGGGGTAAGTAAAGTCAGCTGCCCAGGTTCCTGATGTCAGTTTTTAGGAGGCCTTTGGCGCTCCAAGGGAAGCTAGTATTCCAGTTTCTGGCCGCATGCATCTGGAAGAAATCCTGTTCCGTTTGGGATTGCAGGTGACCGAAGCCAGGTGCCCGACTAAGGGTGTTGGATAAAATGGATGGCCTGTTCCAAATGGAAAGTAAAGTCAGCTGCCCAGGTGCCTGATGTCAGTTTGTAGGAGGCCTTTGGCCCTCTACGGGAAGCTAGTCTTCCAGTTTGTGGCAGCTTGCATCTGGAAGAAATCCGGTTCCGTTCGGGATTGTAGGTGGCCGAGGCCAGGTGTCCGGCAGAGGGAGTTGGGCACAAAGGATGGCCTGTTTCCAGGGGTAAGTAAAGTCCCCTACCCAGGTGCCTGATGTCAGTTTGCAGAAGGCCTTTGGCTCTCCATGGGAAGCCAGGCTTCCTGATTGCGGCAGCTTGCATCTGGAAATAATGCTGTTCCGTTCGGGATTTTGGGTGGCCGAGGCCAGGTGCCCGGCAGACGGAGTTGGGCACAAATGATGGCCTGTTTCCAGGGGTAAGTAAAGTCAGCTGCCCAGGTGCCTGATGTCAGTTTGCAGGTGGCTATTGTTCCTCCATGGGATGCCAGGCTTCCAGCTTGTGGCTGCTTGCATCTGGAAGTAATCCTGTTCCGTTTCGGATCGTAGGTGGCCGAGGCCTGGTGTCCGGCTAAGGGAGTTGGGAACAAAAGATGGCCTGTTTCCAGGGGTAAGTAAAGTTAGCTGCCCAGGTGCTTGGTGTCAGTTTGTAGGAGGCCTTTGGCCCTCCAAGGGAAGCTAGTCTTCCAGTTTGTGGCTGCTTGCATCTGGAAGAAATCCTGTTGTATTTGGGTATGTAGGTGGCCGAGGCCTGGTGCCCGGCAGAGGGAGTTGGGCACAAAGGATGGCCTGTTTCCAGAGGTAAGTAAAGTCAGCTGCCCAGGTGCCTGATGTCAGTTTTTAGGAGGCCTTTGGCCCTCTAAGTAAAGCTAGTCTTCCAGTTTGTGGCAGCTTGCATCTGGAAGAAATCCTGTTCCGTTCGGGATGGTAGGTGGCCGAGGCCAGGTGCCCGGCAGAGGGAGTTGGGCACAAAGGATGGCCTGTTTCCAGGGGTAAGTAAAGTTAGGTGCCCAGGTGCCTGATGTCAGTTTGTAGGAGGCCTTTGGCCCTCCAAGGGAAGCAAGTCTTCAAGTTTGTGGCAGCTTGCATCTTGAAGAAATGCTGTTCTGCTCATGATTGTAGGTGGTCGAGGCCAGGTGCCTGGCAGAGGGAGTTGGGCAAAAATGATGGCCTGTTTCCAGGGGTAAGTAAAGTCAGCTGCCCAGGTGCCTGATGTCAGTTTGTAGCAGGCCTTTGGCCCTCCATGGGAAGCCAGGCTTCCAGCTTGTGGCAGCTTGCATCTGGAAGAAATCCTGTTCCGTTCGGGATTGTAGGTGGCCGAGGCCAGGTGCCCGGCAGAGGAAATTGGGCACAAAGGATGGCCTGTTTCCAGGGGTAAGTAAAGTCAGCTGCCCAGGTGCCTGATGTCAGTTTGTAAGAGGCCTTTGGCCCTCCAAGGGAAGCCAGGCTTCCAGTTTGTGGCTGCTTGCATCTGGAAGAAATCCTGTTCTATTTGGGTATGTAGGTGGCCGAGGCCTGGTGCCCGGCAGAGGGAGTTGGGCACAAAGGATGGCTTGTTTCCAGAGGTAAGTAAAGTCAGGGTCCGAGGTGCCTGATGTCAGTTTGTAGGAGGCCTTTGTCCCTCTAAGGGAAGCTTGTCTTCCAGTTTGTGGCAGCTTGCATCTGGAAGAAATCCTGTTCCGTTCGGGATTGTAGGTGGCCGAGGCCAGGTGCCCGGCAGAGGGAGTTGGGCACAAAGGATGGCCTGTTTCCAGGGGTAAGTAAAGTCAGCTGCCCAGGTGCCTGATGTCAGTTTGTAGGAGGCCTTTGGCCCTGCAAGGGAAGCAAGTCTTCCAGTTTGTGGCAGCTTGCATCTTGAAGAAATGCTGTTCTGCTCATGATTGTAGGTGGTCGAGGCCAGGTGCCTGGCAGAGGGAGTTGGGAACAAAGGATGGCCTGTTTCCAGGGGTAAGTAAAGTCAGCTGCCCAGGTGCCTGATGTCAGTTTGTAGCAGGCCTTTGGCCCTCCATGGGAAGCCTGGCTTCCAGCTTGTGGCAGCTTGCATCTGGAAGAAATGCTGATCCGTTCGGGATTGTAGGTGGCCGAGGCCAGGTGCCCGGCAGAGGGAGTTGGGAACAAAGGATGGCCTGTTTCCAGGGGTAAGTAAAGTTAGCTGCCCAGGTGCCTGGTGTCAGTTTGTAGGAGGCCTTTGGCCCTCCAAGGGAAGCTAGTCTTCCAGTTTGTGGCAGCTTGCATCTTGAAGAAATGCTGTTTTGCTCGGGAGTGTAGGTGGAAGAGGCCTGGTGCCTGGCAGAGGGAGTTGGGCACAAATGATGGACTGTTTCCAGGGGTAAGTAAAGTCAGCTGCCCAGGTGCCTGATGTCAGTTTGTAGCAGGCCTTTGGCCCTCCATGGGAAGCCAGGCTTCCAGCTTGTGGCAGCTTGCATCTGGAAGAAATCCTGTTCCGTTCGGGATTGTAGGTGGCCGAGGCCAGGTGCCCGGCAGAGGAAATTGGGCACAAAGGATGGCCTGTTTCCAGGGGTAAGTAAAGTCAGCTGCCCAGGTCCCTGATGTCAGTTTGTAAGAGGCCTTTGGCCCTCCAAGGGAAGCCAGGCTTCCAGCTTGTGGCAGCTTGCATCTGGAAGAAATCCTGTTCCGTTCGGCGTTGTAGGTGTCCGGAGCCGGGTGGCATGCTGAGGGAGTAGGGAACAAAGGATGGCCTGTTTCCAGGGGTAAGTAAAGTCAGCTGCCCAGGTGCCTGATGTCAGTTTGTAGGAGGCCTTTGGCCCTCCAAGGGAAGCTAGTCTTCCAGTTTGTGGCAGCTTGCATCTGGAAGAAATCCTGTTCCGTTCGGGATTGTAGGTGGCCGAGGCCAGGTGCCCGGCAGAGGGAGTTGGGCACAAATGATGGCCACTTTCCAGGGGTTAGTAAAGTCAGCTGCCCCGTTGCCTGATGTCAGTTTGTAGCAGGCCTTTGGCCCTCCATGAAAAGCCTGGCTTCCAGCTTGTGGCAGATTGCATCTGGAAGAAATGCTGTTCCGTTCGGGATTGTAGATGTCCGTGGCCAGGTGCCCGGCAGAGGGAGTTGGGAACAAAGGATGGCCTGTTTCCAGGGGTAAGTAAAGTTAGCTGCCAAGGTGCCTGATGTCAGTTTGTAGGAGGCCTTTGGCCCTCCAAGGGAAGCCAGGCTTCCAGCTTGTGGCAGCTTGCATCTGGAAGAAATCCTGTTCCGTTTGGGATTGTCGGTGGCCGAGGCCTGGTGCCCGGCAGAGGGAGTTGGGCACAAATGATTGCCTGTTTCCAGGGGTAAGTAAATTCAGCTGCCCAGGTGCCTGATGTCAGTTTGTAGGAGGCATTTGGCTTTTCAAGGGAAACTAGTCTTCCAGCTGTGGCAGCTTGCATCTGGAAGAAATCCTGTTCCATTCGGGATTGTAGGTGGCCGAGGCCAGGTGCCCAGCAGAGGGAGTTGGGCACAAATGATGGCCTGTTTCCAGGGGTAAGTAAAGTCAGCTGCCCAGGTGCCTGATGTCAGTTTGTAGAAGGCCTTTGGCCCTCCAAGAGCAGCCAGGCTTCCGGCATGTGGTAGCTTGCATCTGGAAGAAATCCTGTTCCGTTCGGGATTGTAGGTGGCCGAGGCCTGGTGCCCGGCTAAGGGAGTTGGGAACAAAGGATGGCCTGTTTCCAGGGGTAAGTAAAGTCAGCTGCCCAGGTGCCTGATGTCAGTTTGTAGGAGGCCTTTGGCCCTCCAAGGCAAGCAAGTCTTCCAGATTGTGGCAGCTTGCATCTTGAAGAAATCCTGTTCCATTCGGGTTTGTAGGTGGCCGAGGCCAGGTGCCCGGCAGAGGGAGTTGGGCACAAATGATGGCCTGTTTCCAGGGGTAAGTAAAGTCAGCTGCCCAGGTGCCTGATGTCAGTTTGTAGGAGGCCTTTGGCCCTCCATGGGAAGCCAGGCTTCCAGCTTGTGGCATCTTGCATCTGGAAGAAATCCTGTTCCGTTCGGGATTATAGGTGGCCGAGGCCATGTGCCCGGCAGAGGGAGTTGGGCACAAAGGATGGCCTGTTTCCAGGGGTAAGTAAAGTCAGCTGCCCAGGTGCCTGATGTCAGTTTGCAGGTGGCTATTGTTCCTCCATGGGATGCCAGGCTTCCAGCTTGTGGCTGCTTGCATCTGGAAGTAATCCTGTTGCGTTCGGGATTGTAGGTGTCCGAGGCCAGGTGCCCGGCAGAAAGAGTTGGGCACAAAGGATGGCCTGTTTCCAGGGGTAAGTAAAGTCAGCTGCCCAGGTGCCTGATGTCAGTTTGTAGCAGGCCTTTGGCCCTCCATGGGAAGCCTGGCTTCCAGCTTGTGGCAGCTTGCATCTGGCAGAAATGCTGATCCGTTCGGGATTGTAGGTGGCTGAGGCCAGGTGCCCGGCAGAGGGAGTTGGGAACAAAGGATGGCCTGTTTCCAGGGGTAAGTAAAGTTAGCTGCCCAGGTGCCTGGTGTCAGTTTGTAGGAGGCCTTTGGCCCTCCAAGGGAAGCTAGTCTTCCAGTTTGTGGCAGCTTGCATCTTGAAGAAATGCTGTTTTGCTCGGGAGTGTAGGTGGCCGAGGCCTGGTGCCCGGCAGAGGGAGTTGGGCACAAATGATGGCCTGTTTCCAGGGGTAAGTAAAGTCAGCTGCCCAGGTGCCTGATGTCAGTTTGTAGTAGGCATTTGGCTTTTCAAGGGAAACTAGTCTTCCAGCTGTGGCAGCTTGCATCTGGAAGAAATCCTGTTCCGTTCGGCGTTGTAGGTGTCCGGAGCCGGGTGGCATGCTGAGGGAGTAGGGAACAAAGGATGGCCTGTTTCCAGGGGTAAGTAAAGTCAGCTGCCCAGGTGTCTGATGTCAGTTTGTAGCAGGCCTTTGGCCCTCCATGGGAAGCCTGGCTTCCAGCTTGGGGCAGATTGCATCTGGAAGAAATGCTGTTCCGTTCGGGATTGTAGATGGCCGCGGCCAGGTGCCGGGCAGAGGGAGTTGGGAAAAAAGGATGGCCTGTTTCTAGGGGTAAGTAAAGTTAGCTGCCAAGGTGCCTGATGTCAGTTTGTAGGAGGCCTTTGGCCCTCCAAGGGAAGCCAGGCTTCCAGCTTGTGGCAGCTTGCATCTGGAAGAAATGCTGTTCTGCTCATGATTGTAGGTGGTCGAGGCCAGGTGCCTGGCAGAGGGAGTTGGGCAAAAATGATGGCCTGTTTCCAGGGGTAAGTAAAGTCAGCTGCCCAGGTGCCTGATGTCAGTTTGTAGCAGGCCTTTGGCCCTCCATGGGAAGCCAGGCTTCCAGCTTGTGGCAGCTTGCATCTGGAAGAAATCCTGTTCCGTTCGGGATTGTAGGTGGCCGAGGCCAGGTGCCCGGCAGAGGAAATTGGGCACAAAGGATGGCCTGTTTCCAGGGGTAAGTAAAGTCAGCTGCCCAGGTGCCTGATGTCAGTTTGTAAGAGGCCTTTGGCCCTCCAAGGGAAGCCAGGCTTCCAGTTTGTGGCTGCTTGCATCTGGAAGAAATCCTGTTCTATTTGGGTATGTAGGTGGCCGAGGCCTGGTGCCCGGCAGAGGGAGTTGGGCACAAAGGATGGCTTGTTTCCAGAGGTAAGTAAAGTCAGGGTCCGAGGTGCCTGATGTCAGTTTGTAGGAGGCCTTTGTCCCTCTAAGGGAAGCTTGTCTTCCAGTTTGTGGCAGCTTGCATCTGGAAGAAATCCTGTTCCGTTCGGGATTGTAGGTGGCCGAGGCCAGGTGCCCGGCAGAGGGAGTTGGGCACAAAGGATGGCCTGTTTCCAGGGGTAAGTAAAGTCAGCTGCCCAGGTGCCTGATGTCAGTTTGTAGGAGGCCTTTGGCCCTGCAAGGGAAGCAAGTCTTCCAGTTTGTGGCAGCTTGCATCTTGAAGAAATGCTGTTCTGCTCATGATTGTAGGTGGTCGAGGCCAGGTGCCTGGCAGAGGGAGTTGGGAACAAAGGATGGCCTGTTTCCAGGGGTAAGTAAAGTCAGCTGCCCAGGTGCCTGATGTCAGTTTGTAGCAGGCCTTTGGCCCTCCATGGGAAGCCTGGCTTCCAGCTTGTGGCAGCTTGCATCTGGAAGAAATGCTGATCCGTTCGGGATTGTAGGTGGCCGAGGCCAGGTGCCCGGCAGAGGGAGTTGGGAACAAAGGATGGCCTGTTTCCAGGGGTAAGTAAAGTTAGCTGCCCAGGTGCCTGGTGTCAGTTTGTAGGAGGCCTTTGGCCCTCCAAGGGAAGCTAGTCTTCCAGTTTGTGGCAGCTTGCATCTTGAAGAAATGCTGTTTTGCTCGGGAGTGTAGGTGGAAGAGGCCTGGTGCCCGGCAGACGGAGTTGGGCACAAATGATGGACTGTTTCCAGGGGTAAGTAAAGTCAGCTGCCCAGGTGCCTGATGTCAGTTTGTAGCAGGCCTTTGGCCCTCCATGGGAAGCCAGGCTTCCAGCTTGTGGCAGCTTGCATCTGGAAGAAATCCTGTTCCGTTCGGGACTGTAGGTGGCCGAGGCCAGGTGCCCGGCAGAGGAAATTGGGCACAAAGGATGGCCTGTTTCCAGGGGTAAGTAAAGTCAGCTGCCCAGGTCCCTGATGTCAGTTTGTAAGAGGCCTTTGGCCCTCCAAGGGAAGCCAGGCTTCCAGCTTGTGGCAGCTTGCATCTGGAAGAAATCCTGTTCCGTTCGGCGTTGTAGGTGTCCGGAGCCGGGTGGCATGCTGAGGGAGTAGGGAACAAAGGATGGCCTGTTTCCAGGGGTAAGTAAAGTCAGCTGCCCAGGTGCCTGATGTCAGTTTGTAGGAGGCCTTTGGCCCTCCAAGGGAAGCTAGTCTTCCAGTTTGTGGCAGCTTGCATCTGGAAGAAATCCTGTTCCGTTCGGGATTGTAGGTGGCCGAGGCCAGGTGCCCGGCAGAGGGAGTTGGGCACAAATGATGGCCACTTTCCAGGGGTTAGTAAAGTCAGCTGCCCAGTTGCCTGATGTCAGTTTGTAGCAGGCCTTTGGCCCTCCATGAAAAGCCTGGCTTCCAGCTTGTGGCAGATTGCATCTGGAAGAAATGCTGTTCCGTTCGGGATTGTAGATGTCCGTGGCCAGGTGCCCGGCAGAGGGAGTTGGGAACAAAGGATGGCCTGTTTCCAGGGGTAAGTAAAGTTAGCTGCCAAGGTGCCTGATGTCAGTTTGTAGGAGGCCTTTGGCCCTCCAAGGGAAGCCAGGCTTCCAGCTTGTGGCAGCTTGCATCTGGAAGAAATCCTGTTCCGTTTGGGATTGTCGGTGGCCGAGGCCTGGTGCCCGGCAGAGGGAGTTGGGCACAAATGATTGCCTGTTTCCAGGGGTAAGTAAATTCAGCTGCCCAGGTGCCTGATGTCAGTTTGTAGGAGGCATTTGGCTTTTCAAGGGAAACTAGTCTTCCAGCTGTGGCAGCTTGCATCTGGAAGAAATCCTGTTCCATTCGGGATTGTAGGTGGCCGAGGCCAGGTGCCCAGCAGAGGGAGTTGGGCACAAATGATGGCCTGTTTCCAGGGGTAAGTAAAGTCAGCTGCCCAGGTGCCTGATGTCAGTTTGTAGAAGGCCTTTGGCCCTCCAAGAGCAGCCAGGCTTCCGGCATGTGGTAGCTTGCATCTGGAAGAAATCCTGTTCCGTTCGGGATTGTAGGTGGCCGAGGCCTGGTGCCCGGCTAAGGGAGTTGGGAACAAAGGATGGCCTGTTTCCAGGGGTAAGTAAAGTCAGCTGCCCAGGTGCCTGATGTCAGTTTGTAGGAGGCCTTTGGCCCTCCAAGGCAAGCAAGTCTTCCAGATTGTGGCAGCTTGCATCTTGAAGAAATCCTGTTCCATTCGGGTTTGTAGGTGGCCGAGGCCAGGTGCCCGGCAGAGGGAGTTGGGCACAAATGATGGCCTGTTTCCAGGGGTAAGTAAAGTCAGCTGCCCAGGTGCCTGATGTCAGTTTGTAGGAGGCCTTTGGCCCTCCATGGGAAGCCAGGCTTCCAGCTTGTGGCATCTTGCATCTGGAAGAAATCCTGTTCCGTTCGGGATTATAGGTGGCCGAGGCCATGTGCCCGGCAGAGGGAGTTGGGCACAAAGGATGGCCTGTTTCCAGGGGTAAGTAAAGTCAGCTGCCCAGGTGCCTGATGTCAGTTTGCAGGTGGCTATTGTTCCTCCATGGGATGCCAGGCTTCCAGCTTGTGGCTGCTTGCATCTGGAAGTAATCCTGTTGCGTTCGGGATTGTAGGTGTCCGAGGCCAGGTGCCCGGCAGAAAGAGTTGGGCACAAAGGATGGCCTGTTTCCAGGGGTAAGTAAAGTCAGCTGCCCAGGTGCCTGATGTCAGTTTGTAGCAGGCCTTTGGCCCTCCATGGGAAGCCTGGCTTCCAGCTTGTGGCAGCTTGCATCTGGCAGAAATGCTGATCCGTTCGGGATTGTAGGTGGCTGAGGCCAGGTGCCCGGCAGAGGGAGTTGGGAACAAAGGATGGCCTGTTTCCAGGGGTAAGTAAAGTTAGCTGCCCAGGTGCCTGGTGTCAGTTTGTAGGAGGCCTTTGGCCCTCCAAGGGAAGCTAGTCTTCCAGTTTGTGGCAGCTTGCATCTTGAAGAAATGCTGTTTTGCTCGGGAGTGTAGGTGGCCGAGGCCTGGTGCCCGGCAGAGGGAGTTGGGCACAAATGATGGCCTGTTTCCAGGGGTAAGTAAAGTCAGCTGCCCAGGTGCCTGATGTCAGTTTGTAGTAGGCATTTGGCTTTTCAAGGGAAACTAGTCTTCCAGCTGTGGCAGCTTGCATCTGGAAGAAATCCTGTTCCGTTCGGCGTTGTAGGTGTCCGGAGCCGGGTGGCATGCTGAGGGAGTAGGGAACAAAGGATGGCCTGTTTCCAGGGGTAAGTAAAGTCAGCTGCCCAGGTGTCTGATGTCAGTTTGTAGCAGGCCTTTGGCCCTCCATGGGAAGCCTGGCTTCCAGCTTGGGGCAGATTGCATCTGGAAGAAATGCTGTTCCGTTCGGGATTGTAGATGGCCGCGGCCAGGTGCCGGGCAGAGGGAGTTGGGAAAAAAGGATGGCCTGTTTCTAGGGGTAAGTAAAGTTAGCTGCCAAGGTGCCTGATGTCAGTTTGTAGGAGGCCTTTGGCCCTCCAAGGGAAGCCAGGCTTCCAGCTTGTGGCAGCTTGCATCTGGAAGAAATCCTGTTCCGTTTGAGATTGTCGGTGGCCGAGGCCTGGTGCCCGGCAGAGGGAGTTGGGCACAAATGATGGCCTGTTTCCAGGGGTAAGTAAAGTCAGCTGCCCAGGTGCCTGATGTCAGTTTGTAGGAGGCATTTGGCTTTTCAAGGGAAACTTGTCTTCCAGCTGTGGCAGCTTGCATCTGGAAGAAATCCTGTTCCATTCGGGATTGTAGGTGGCCGAGGCCAGGTGCCCAGCAGAGGGAGTTGGGCACAAATGATGGCCTGTTTCCAGGGGTAAGTAAAGTCAGCTGCCCAGGTGCCTGATGTCAGTTTGTAGCAGGCCTTTGGCCCTCCAAGAGCAGCCAGGCTTCCGGCATGTGGTAGCTTTCATCTGGAAGAAATCCTGTTCCGTTCGGGATTGTAGGTGGCCGAGGCCTGGTGCCCGGCTAAGGGAGTTGGGAACAAAGGATGGCCTGTTTCCAGGGGTAAGTAAAGTCAGCTGCCCAGGTGCCTGATGTCAGTTTGTAAGAGGCCTTTGGCCCTCCAAGGGAAGCCAGGCTTCCAGTTTGTGGCTGCTTGCATCTGGAAGAAATCCTGTTCTATTTGGGTATGTAGGTGGCCGAGGCCTGGTGCCCGGCAGAGGGAGTTGGGCACAAAGGATGGCTTGTTTCCAGAGGTAAGTAAAGTCAGGGTCCGAGGTGCCTGATGTCAGTTTGTAGGAGGCCTTTGTCCCTCTAAGGGAAGCTTGTCTTCCAGTTTGTGGCAGCTTGCATCTGGAAGAAATCCTGTTCCGTTCGGGATTGTAGGTGGCCGAGGCCAGGTGCCCGGCAGAGGGAGTTGGGCACAAAGGATGGCCTGTTTCCAGGGGTAAGTAAAGTCAGCTGCCCAGGTGCCTGATGTCAGTTTGTAGGAGGCCTTTGGCCCTGCAAGGGAAGCAAGTCTTCCAGTTTGTGGCAGCTTGCATCTTGAAGAAATGCTGTTCTGCTCATGATTGTAGGTGGTCGAGGCCAGGTCCCTGGCAGAGGGAGTTGGGCAAAAATGATGGCCTGTTTCCAGGGGTAAGTAAAGTCAGCTGCCCAGGTGCCTGATGTCAGTTTGTAGCAGGCCTTTGGCCCTCCATGGGAAGCCTGGCTTCCAGCTTGTGGCAGCTTGCATCTGGAAGAAATGCTGATCCGTTCGGGATTGTAGGTGGCCGAGGCCAGGTGCCCGGCAGAGGGAGTTGGGAACAAAGGATGGCCTGTTTCCAGGGGTAAGTAAAGTTAGCTGCCCAGGTGCCTGGTGTCAGTTTGTAGGAGGCCTTTGGCCCTCCAAGGGAAGCTAGTCTTCCAGTTTGTGGCAGCTTGCATCTTGAAGAAATGCTTTTTTGCTCGGGAGTGTAGGTGGCCGAGGCCTGGTGCCCGGCAGAGGGAGTTGGGCACAAATGATGGCCTGTTTCCAGGGGTAAGTAAAGTCAGCTGCCCAGGTGCCTGATGTCAGTTTGTAGTAGGCATTTGGCTTTTCAAGGGAAACTAGTCTTCCAGCTGTGGCAGCTTGCATCTGGAAGAAATCCTGTTCCGTTCGGCGTTGTATGTGTCCGGAGCCGGGTGGCATGCTGAGGGAGTAGGGAACAAAGGATGGCCTGTTTCCAGGGGTAAGTAAAGTCAGCTGCCCAGGTGTCTGATGTCAGTTTGTAGCAGGCCTTTGGCCCTCCATGGGAAGCCTGGCTTCCAGCTTGTGGCAGATTGCATCTGGAAGAAATGCTGTTCCGTTCGGGATTGTAGATGGCCGCGGCCAGGTGCCGGGCAGAGGGAGTTGGGAAAAAAGGATGGCCTGTTTCCAGGGGTAAGTAAAGTTAGCTGCCAAGGTGCCTGATGTCAGTTTGTAGGAGGCCTTTGGCCCTCCAAGGGAAGCCAGGCTTCCAGCTTGTGGCAGCTTGCATCTGGAAGAAATCCTGTTCCGTTTGAGATTGTCGGTGGCCGAGGCCTGGTGCCCGGCAGAGGGAGTTGGGCACAAATGATGGCCTGTTTCCAGGGGTAAGTAAAGTCAGCTGCCCAGGTGCCTGATGTCAGTTTGTAGGAGGCATTTGGCTTTTCAAGGGAAACTTGTCTTCCAGCTGTGGCAGCTTGCATCTGGAAGAAATCCTGTTCCATTCGGGATTGTAGGTGGCCGAGGCCAGGTGCCCAGCAGAGGGAGTTGGGCACAAATGATGGCCTGTTTCCAGGGGTAAGTAAAGTCAGCTGCCCAGGTGCCTGATGTCAGTTTGTAGAAGGCCTTTGGCCCTCCAAGAGCAGCCAGGCTTCCGGCATGTGGTAGCTTTCATCTGGAAGAAATCCTGTTCCGTTCGGGATTGTAGGTGGCCGAGGCCTGGTGCCCGGCTAAGGGAGTTGGGAACAAAGGATGGCCTGTTTCCAGGGGTAAGTAAAGTCATCTGCCCAGGTGCCTGATGTCAGTTTGTAGGAGGCCTTTGGCCCTCCATGGGAAGCCAGGCTTCCAGCTTGTGGCAGCTTGCATCTGGAAGAAATCCTGTTCCGTTCAAGATTATAGGTGGCCGAGGCCAGGTGCCCGGCAGAGGGAGTTGGGCACAAAGGATGGCCTGTTTCCAGGGGTAAGTAAAGTCAGCTGCCCAGGTGCCTGATGTCAGTTTGCAGGTGGCTATTGTTCCTCCATGGGATGCCAGGCTTCCAGCTTGTGGCTGCTTGCATCTGGAAGTAATCCTGTTGTGTTCGGGATTGTAGGTGTCCGAGGCCAGGTGCCCGGCAGAAAGAGTTGGGCACAAAGGATGGCCTGTTTCCAGGGGTAAGTAAAGTCAGCTGCCCAGGTGCCTGATGTCAGTTTGTAGCAGGCCTTTGGCCCTCCATGGGAAGCCTGGCTTCCAGCTTGTGGCAGCTTGCATCTGGAAGAAATGCTGATCCGTTCGGGATTGTAGGTGGCTGAGGCCAGGTGCCCGGCCGAGGGAGTTGGGAACAAAGGATGGCCTGTTTCCAGGGGTAAGTAAAGTTAGCTGCCCAGGTGCCTGGTGTCAGTTTGTAGGAGGCCTTTGGCCCTCCAAGGGAAGCTAGTCTTCCAGTTTGTGGCAGCTTGCATCTCTAAGAAATGCTGTTTTGCTCGGGAGTGTAGGTGTCCGAGGCCTGGTGCCCAGCAGAGGGAGTTGGGCACAAATGATGGCCTGTTTCCAGGGGTAAGTAAAGTCAGCTGCCCAGGTGCCTGATGTCAGTTTGTAGTAGGCATTTGGCTTTTCAAGGGAAACTAGTCTTCCAGCTGTGGCAGCTTGCATCTGGAAGAAATCCTGTTCCATTCGGGATTGTAGGTGGCCGAGGCCAGGTGCACGGCAGAGGGAGTTGGGCACAAATGATGGCCTGTTTCCAGGGGTAAGTAAAGTCAGCTGCCCAGGTGCCTGATGTCAGTTTGTAGGAGGCCTTTGGCCCTCCAAGAGCAGCCAGGCTTCCAGCTTGTGGTAGCTTGCATCTTGAAGAAATCCGGTTCCGTTTGGGATCGTAGGTGGCCGAGGCCTGGTGCCCGGCTAAGGGAGTTGGGAACAAAGGATGGCCTGTTTACAGGGGTAAGTAAAGTCAGCTGCCCAGGTGCCTGATGTCAGTTTGTAGGAGGCCTTTGGCCCTCCAAGGCAAGCAAGTCTTCCAGATTGTGGCAGCTTGCATCTGGAAGAAATCCTGTTCCATTCGGGATTGTAGGTGGCCGAGGCCAGGTGCCCGGCAGAGGGAGTTGGGCACAAATGATGGCCTGTTTCTAGGGGTAAGTAAAGTCAGCTGCCCAGGTGCCTGATGTCAGTTTGTAGGAGGCCTTTGGCCCTCCATGGGAAGCCAGGCTTCCAGCTTGTGGCAGCTTGCATCTGGAAGAAATCCTGTTCCGTTTGGGATCGTAGGTGGCCGAGGCCTGGTGTCCGGCTAAGGGAGTTGGGAACAAAAGATGGCCTGTTTCCAGGGGTAAGTAAAGTTAGCTGCCCAGGTGCTTGGTGTCAGTTTGTAGGAGGCCTTTGGCCCTCCAAGGGAAGCTAGTCTTCCAGTTTGTGGCTGCTTGCATCTGGAAGAAATCCTGTTCTATTTGGGTATGTAGGTGGCCGAGGCCGGGTGCCCGGCAGAGGGAGTTGGGCACAAAGGATGGCCTGTTTCCAGAGGTAAGTAAAGTCAGCTGCCCAGGTGCCTGATGTCAGTTTTTAGGAGGCCTTTGGCCCTCTAAGTAAAGCTAGTCTTCCAGTTTGTGGCAGCTTGCATCTGGAAGAAATCCTGTTCCGTTCGGGATGGTAGGTGGCCGAGGCCAGGTGCCCGGCAGAGGGAGTTGGGCACAAAGGATGGCCTGTTTCCAGGGGTAAGTAAAGTTAGGTGCCCAGGTGCCTGATGTCAGTTTGTAGGAGGCCTTTGGCCCTCCAAGGGAAGCAAGTCTTCCAGTTTGTGGCAGCTTGCATCTTGAAGAAATGCTGTTCTGCTCATGATTGTAGGTGGTCGAGGCCAGGTGCCTGGCAGAGGGAGTTGGGCAAAAATGATGGCCTGTTTCCAGGGGTAAGTAAAGTCAGCTGCCCAGGTGCCTGATGTCAGTTTGTAGCAGGCCTTTGGCCCTCCATGGGAAGCCAGGCTTCCAGCTTGTGGCAGCTTGCATCTGGAAGAAATCCTGTTCCGTTCGGGATTGTAGGTGGCCGAGGCCAGGTGCCCGGCAGAGGAAATTGGGCACAAAGGATGGCCTGTTTCCAGGGGTAAGTAAAGTCAGCTGCCCAGGTGCCTGATGTCAGTTTGTAAGAGGCCTTTGGCCCTCCAAGGGAAGCCAGGCTTCCAGTTTGTGGCTGCTTGCATCTGGAAGAAATCCTGTTCTATTTGGGTATGTAGGTGGCCGAGGCCTGGTGCCCGGCAGAGGGAGTTGGGCACAAAGGATGGCTTGTTTCCAGAGGTAAGTAAAGTCAGGGTCCGAGGTGCCTGATGTCAGTTTGTAGGAGGCCTTTGTCCCTCTAAGGGAAGCTTGTCTTCCAGTTTGTGGCAGCTTGCATCTGGAAGAAATCCTGTTCCGTTCGGGATTGTAGGTGGCCGAGGCCAGGTGCCCGGCAGAGGGAGTTGGGCACAAAGGATGGCCTGTTTCCAGGGGTAAGTAAAGTCAGCTGCCCAGGTGCCTGATGTCAGTTTGTAGGAGGCCTTTGGCCCTGCAAGGGAAGCAAGTCTTCCAGTTTGTGGCAGCTTGCATCTTGAAGAAATGCTGTTCTGCTCATGATTGTAGGTGGTCGAGGCCAGGTGCCTGGCAGAGGGAGTTGGGCAAAAATGATGGCCTGTTTCCAGGGGTAAGTAAAGTCAGCTGCCCAGGTGCCTGATGTCAGTTTGTAGCAGGCCTTTGGCCCTCCATGGGAAGCCTGGCTTCCAGCTTGTGGCAGCTTGCATCTGGAAGAAATGCTGATCCGTTCGGGATTGTAGGTGGCCGAGGCCAGGTGCCCGGCAGAGGGAGTTGGGAACAAAGGATGGCCTGTTTCCAGGGGTAAGTAAAGTTAGCTGCCCAGGTGCCTGGTGTCAGTTTGTAGGAGGCCTTTGGCCCTCCAAGGGAAGCTAGTCTTCCAGTTTGTGGCAGCTTGCATCTTGAAGAAATGCTGTTTTGCTCGGGAGTGTAGGTGGAAGAGGCCTGGTGCCTGGCAGAGGGAGTTGGGCACAAATGATGGACTGTTTCCAGGGGTAAGTAAAGTCAGCTGCCCAGGTGCCTGATGTCAGTTTGTAGCAGGCCTTTGGCCCTCCATGGGAAGCCAGGCTTCCAGCTTGTGGCAGCTTGCATCTGGAAGAAATCCTGTTCCGTTCGGGATTGTAGGTGGCCGAGGCCAGGTGCCCGGCAGAGGAAATTGGGCACAAAGGATGGCCTGTTTCCAGGGGTAAGTAAAGTCAGCTGCCCAGGTCCCTGATGTCAGTTTGTAAGAGGCCTTTGGCCCTCCAAGGGAAGCCAGGCTTCCAGCTTGTGGCAGCTTGCATCTGGAAGAAATCCTGTTCCGTTTGGGATTGTAGGTGGCCGAGGCCTGGTGCCCGGCAGAGGGAGTTGGGCACAAATGATGGCGTGTTTCCAAGGCTAAGTAAAGTCAGCTGCCCAGGTGCCTGATGTCAGTTTGTAGGAGGCCTTTGGCCCTCCATGGGAAGCTAGTCTTCCAGTTTGTGGCAGCATGCATCTGGAAGAAATCCTGTTCCGTTCGGGATTGTAGGTGGCCGAGGCCAGGTGCCCGGCAGAGGGAGTTGGGCACAAAGGATGGCCTGTTTCCAGGGGTAAGTAAAGTTAGCTGCCCAGGTGCCTGATGTCAGTTTGTAGGAGGCCTTTGGCCCTCCAAGGGAAGCTAGTCTTGCAGTTTGTGGCTGCTTGCATCTTGAAGAAATGCTGTTCTACTCATGATTGTAGGTGGTCGAGGCCAGGTGCCCGGCAGAGGGAGTTGGGCACAAATGATGGACTGTTTCCAGGGGTAAGTAAAGTCAGCTGCCCAGGTGCCTGATGTCAGTTTGTAGCAGGCCTTTGGCCCTCCATGGGAAGCCAGGCTTCCAGCTTGTGGCAGCTTGCATCTAGAAGAAATCCTGTTCCGTTCGGCGTTGTAGGTGTCCGGAGCCGGGTGGCATGCTGAGGGAGTAGGGAACAAAGGATGGCCTGTTTCCAGGGG
>NW_027094808.1:0-51856 GCF_029207755.1 Chamaea fasciata | reverse complement strand
CAGTTTGTTGCAGGCCTATGGCCCCGCAAGTGATGCTAGTCTTCCTGTTCAAGGCAGCTTGCATCTGGAAAAAATCCTGTGCCGTTCAATATTGTAAGTGGCTGAAGCCGGGTGCCCGGCAGAGGGAGTTGGGAACAAAGGATGGCCTATTTTTAGGGGTAAGTAAAGTCAGCTGCCCAGGTGCCTGATTTCAGTTTGTAGGAGGTTTTTGGCCCTCCATGGGAAGCCAGGCTTCCTGCTTGTGGCAGTTTGCATCTGGAAGAAATCCTGTTGCGTTCGGAATTATAGGTGCACGGAGCCGGGTGCCCGGCAGAGGGATTTGGGCACAAAGGATGGCCTGTTTCCAGGGGTAAGTAAAGTCAGCTGCCCAGGTGCCTGATGTCAGTTTGTAGGATGCCTTTGGCCCTCCATGGGAATCCAGGCTTCCTGCTTGTGGCAGCTTGCATCTGGAAGAAATCCTGTTCCGTTTAGGATCGTAGGTGGCCGAGGCCTGGTGCCCGGCTGATGGAGTTGGGAACAAAGGATGGCCTGTTTCCAGGGGTAAGTAAAGTCAGCTGCCCAGGTGCCTGATGTCAGTTTGTTGCAGGCCTATGGCCCCGCAAGTGATGCTAGTCTTCCTGTTCAAGGCAGCTTGCATCTGGAAAAAATCCTGTGCCGTTCAAGATTTTAGGTGGCTGAAGCCGGGTGCCCGGCAGAGGGAGTTGGGAACAAAGGATGGCCTATTTTTAGGGGTAAGTAAAGTCAGCTGCCCAGGTGCCTGATTTCAGTTTGTAGGAGGTTTTTGGCCCTCCATGGGAAGCCAGGCTTCCTGCTTGTGGCAGTTTGCATCTGGAAGAAATCCTATTCCGTTCGGGATTATAGGTGCACGGAGCCGGGTGCCCGGCAGAGGGATTTGGGCACAAAGGATGGCCTGTTTCCAGGGGTAAGTAAAGTCAGCTGCCCAGGTGCCTGATGTCAGTTTGTAGGATGCCTTTGGCCCTCCATGGGAATCCAGGCTTCCTGCTTGTGGCAGCTTGCATCTGGAAGAAATCCTGTTCCGTTTAGGATCGTAGGTGGCCGAGGCCTGGTGCCCGGCTGATGGAGTTGGGAACAAAGGATGGCCTGTTTCCAGGGGTAAGTAAAGTCAGCTGCCCAGGTGCCTGATGTCAGTTTGTTGCAGGCCTATGGCCCTGCAAGTGATGCTAGTCTTCCTGTTCAAGGCAGCTTGCATCTGGAAAAAATCCTGTGCCGTTCAAGATTTTAGGTGGCTGAAGTCGGGTGCCCGGCAGAGGGAGTTGGGCACAAAGGATGGCCTCTTTCCAGGGGTAAGTAAAGTCAGCTGCCCAGGTGCCTGGTGTCAGTTTGTAGGAGGCCTTTGGCCCTCCAAGGGAAGCAAGTCTTCCAGCTTCTGGCAGCTTGCATCTGGAAGAAATCCTGTTCCGTTCGGGATTGTAGGTCCACGGAGCCGAGTGCCCGGCAGAGGGAGTTGGGCACAAAGGATGGCCTGTTTCCAGGTGTAAGTAAAGTCAGCTGCCCAGGTGCCTGATGTCAGTTTGCAGGTGGCAATTGTTCCTCCATGGGAAGCCAGGCTTCTTGCTTGTGGCAGCTTGCATCTGGAAGAAATTCTGTTCCGTTCGGGATTGTAGGTGGCCGGAGCCAGGTGCCCTGCTGAGGGAGTTGGGTACAAAGGATGGCATGTTTCCAGGGGTAAATAAACTCAGCTGCCCAGGTGCCTCATGTCTGTTTGTAGTAGACCTTTGGCTCTCCAAGGGAAGCCAGGCTTCCAACTTGTGGCAGCTTGCATCTGGAAGCAATCCTGTTCCGTTTGGGATTGTAGGTGTCTTAGGCCTGGTGCCCGGCAGAGGGAGTTGGGAACAAATGATGGCCTGTTTCCAGGGGTAAGTAAAGTCAGCTGCCCAGGTGCCTGATGTCAGTTTGTTGCAGGCCTATGGCCCCCCAAGTGATGCTAGTCTTCCTGTTCAAGGCAGCTTGCATCTTGAAAAAATCCTGTTCCGTTCAAGATTGTAGGTGGCTGAAGCCGGGTGCCCGGCTGAGGGAGTGGGGAACAAAGGATGGCCTGTTTTTAAGTGGTAAGTAAAGTCAGCTGCCCAGGTGCCTGATGTCAGTTTGTAGGAGGCCTTTGGCCCTCCATGGGAAGCCAGGCTTCCTGCTTGTGGCAGCTTGCATCTGGCAGAAATCCTGTTCCGTTCGGGATTGTAGGTGGCTGAGGCCTGATTCCCGGCAGAGGAAGTTGGGCACAAAGGATGGCCTGTTTCCAGGGGTAAGTAAAGTCAGCTGCCCAGGTGCCTGATGTCAGTTTGTAGAAGGCCTTTGGCCCTCTAAGGGAAGCTAGTCTTCCAGTTTGTGGCAGCTTGCATCTGGAAGAAATGCTGTTCCGTTCGGGATTGTAGGTGGCCGAGGCCAGGTGCCCGGCAGAGGGAGTTGGGCACAAATGATAGCCTGTTTCCAGGGGTAAGTAAAGTCAGCTGCCCAGGTGCCTGATGTCAGTTTGTAGGAGGCCTTTGGCCCTCCATGGGAAGCCAGGCTTCCTGCATGTGGCAGCTTGCATCTGGAAGAAATCCTGTTCCGTTCGGGATTATAGGTGCACGGAGCCGGGTGACCGGCAGAGGGAGTTGGGCACAAAGGATGGCCTGTTTCCAGGAGTAAGTAAAGTCAGCTGCCCAGGTGCCTGATGTCAGTTTGTAGGAGGCCTTTGGCCCTCCAAGGGAAGCCAGGCTTCCAGCTTGTGGCAGCTTGCATCTGGAAGAAATCCTGTTCCGTTTTCGATTGTAGGTGGCCGAGGCCTGGTGCCCGGCAGAGGGATTTGGGCACAAAGGATGGCCTGTTTCCAGGGTAAGTAAAGTCAGCTGCCCAGGTGCCTGATGTCAGTTTGTAGAAGGTCTTTGGCCCGCTAAGGGAAGGTAGTCTTCCAGTTTGTGGCAGCTTGCATCTGGAAGAAATCCTGTTCCGTTCGGGATTGTAGGTGGCCGAGGCCAGGTGCCCGGCACAGGGAGTTGGGCAAAAAAGATGGCCTGTTTCCAGGGGTAAGTAAAGTCAGCTGCCCAGGTGCCTGATGTCAGTTTGTAGGAGGCCTTTGGCCCTCCAAGGGAAGCCAGGCTTCCTGCTCGTGGCAGCATGCATCTGGAAGAAGTCCTGTTCCGTTCAAAATTGTAGGTGGCCGAGGCCAGGTGCCCGGCAGAGGGTGTTGGGCACAAAGGATTGCCTGTTTCCAGGGGTAAATAAAGTCAGCTGCCCAGGTGCCTGATGTAAGTTTGTAGCAGGCCTTTGGCCATCCAAGGGAAGCAAGTCTTCCAGTTTGTGGCAGCTTGCATCTGGAAGAAATCCTGTTCCGTTCGGGATTGTAGGTGGCCGAGGCTAGGTGCCCGGCAGAGGGAGTTGGGCACAAATGATGGCCTGTTTCCAGGGGTAAGTAAAGTCAGCTGCCCAGGTGCCTGATGTCAGTTTGTAGCAGGCCTAAGGCCCCCCAAGTGATGCTAGTCTTCCTGTTCAAGGCAGCTTGCATCTGGAAAAAATCCTGTTCCGTTCAAGATTGTAGGTGGCTGAAGCCGGGTGCCCGGCAGAGGGAGTTGGGCACAAAGGATGGCCTATTTCCAGAGGTAAGTAAAGTCAGCTGCCCAGGTGCCTGATGTCAGTTTGTAGGAGGCCTTTGGCCCTCTAAGGGAAGCTAGTGTTCCAGTTTGTGGCAGCTTGCATCTGGAAGAAATGCTGTTCCGTTCGGGATTGTAGGTGGCCGAGGCCAGGTGCACGGCAGAGGGAGTTGGGCAGAAAGGATGGCCTGTTTCCAGGGGTAAGTAAAGTCAGCTGCCCAGGTGCCTGATGTCAGTTTGTAGCAGGCCTTTGGCCCTCTAAGGGAAGGTAGTCTTCCAGTTTGTGGCAGCTTGCATCTGGAAGAAATCCTGTTCCGCTTAGGATCGTAGGTGGCCGAGGCCTGGTGCCCGGCTGAGGGAGTTGGGCACAAATGATGGCCTGTTTCAAGGGGTAAGTAAAGTCAGCTGCCCAGGTGCCTGATGTCAGTTTGTTGCAGGCCTATGGCCCCCCAAGTGATGCTAGTCTTCCTGTTCAAGGCAGCTTGCATCTTGAAAAAATCCTGTTCGGTTCAAGATTGTAGGTGGCGGAAGCCGGATGCCCGGCTGAGGGAGTTGGGAACAAAGGATGGCCTGTTTTTAGGGGTAAGTAAAGTCATCTGCCCAGGTGCCTGATGTGAGTTTGTAGGAGGCCTTTGGCCCTCCATGGGAAGCCAGGCTTCCTGCTTGTGGCAGCTTGCATCTGGCAGAAATCCTGTTCCGTTCGGGATTGTAGGTGGCTGAGGCCTGGTTCCCGGCAGAGGAAGTTGGGCACAAAGGATGGCCTGTTTCCAGGGGTAAGTAAAGTCAGCTGCCCAGGTGCCTGATGTCAGTTTGTAGGAGGCCTTTGGCCCTCTAAGGGAAGCTAGTCTTCCAGTTTGTGGCAGCTTGCATCTGGAAGAAATGCTGTTCCGTTCGGGATGGTAGGTGGCCATGGCCAGGTGCCCGGCAGAGGGAGTTGGCCACAAATGATGGCCTGTTTCCAGGGGTAAGTAAAGTCAGCTGCCCAGGTGCCTGATGTCACTTTGTAGGAGGCCTTTGGCCCTCCATGGGAAGCCACGCTTCCTGCTTGTGGCAGCTTGCATCTGGAAGAAATCCTGTTCCGTCCGGGATTGTAGGTGGCCGAGGCCAGGTGTCCGGCAGAGGGAGTTGGGAACAAAGGATGGCCTGTTTCCAGGGGTAAATAAAGTCAGCTGCCCAGGTGCCTGATGTCAGTTTGTTGCGGGCCTATGGCCCCCCAAGTGATGCTAGTCTTCCTGTTCAAGGCAGCTTGCATCTGGAAAAAATCCTGTTCCGTTCAAGATTGTAGGTGGCTGAAGACGGGTGCCCGGCAGAGGGAGTTGGGCACAAAGGATGGCCTCTTTCCAGGGGTAAGTAAAGTCAGCTGCCCAGGTGCCTGATGTCAGTTTGTAGGAGGCCTTTGGCCCTCCATAGGAAGCCAGGCTTCCTGCTTGTGGCAGCTTGCATCTGGAAGAAATCCTGTTCCGTTCGGAATTATAGGGGCATGGAGCCGGGTGCCCGGCAGAGGGAGTTGGGAACAAAGGATGGCCTGTTTCCAGGGGTAAGTAAAGTCAGCTGCCCAGGTGCCTGATGTCAGTCATTAGCAGGCCTTTGGCCCGCTAAGGGAAGCTAGTCTTCCAGTTTGTGGCAGCTTGCATCTGGAAGAAATCCTGTTCCGTTCGGGATTGTAGGTGGCCGAGGCCAGGTGCACGGCACAGGGAGTTGGGAACATAGGATGGCCTGTTTCCAGGGGTAAGTAAAGTCAGCTGCCCAGGTGCCTGATATCAGTTTGTAGGAGGCCTTTGGCCCTCCAAGGGAAGCTAGTCTTCCAGTTCGTGGCAGCATGCATCTGGAAGAAGTCCTGTTCCGTTCGGGATTGTAGGTGGCCGAGGCCAGGTGCCCGGCAGAGGGAGTTGGGCACAAAGGATGGCCTGTTTCCAGAGGTAAGTAAAGTCAGCTGCCCAGGTGCCTGATGTCAGTTTGTAGGAGGCCTTTGGCCCTCCATGGGAAGCCAGGCTTCCTGCTTGTGGCAGCTTGCATCTGGCAGAAATCCTGTTCCGTTCGGGATTGTAGGTGGCTGAGGCCTGGTTCCCGGCAGAGGGAGTTGGGCACAAAGGATGGCCTGTTTCCAGGGGTAAGTAAAGTCAGCTGCCCAGGTGCCTGATGTAAGTTTGTAGGAGGCCTTTGGCCCTCTAAGGGAAGGTAGTCTTCCAGTTTGTGGCAGCTTGCATCTGGAAGAAATCCTGTTCCGTTTAGGATCGTAGGTGGCCGAGGCCTGGTGCCCGGCAGAGGGAGTTGGGAACAAATGATGGCCTGTTTCCAGGGGTAAGTAAAGTCAGCTGCCGAGGTGCCTGATGTCAGTTTGTTACAGGCCTATGGCCCCCCAAGTGATGCTAGTCTTCCTGTTCAAGGCAGCTTGCATCTTGAAAAAATCCTGTTCCGTTCAAGATTGTAGGTGGCTGAAGCCAGGTGCCCGGCAGCGGGCGTTGGGAACAAAGGATGGCCTGTTTCCAGGGGTAAGTGAAGTCAGCTGCCCAGGTGCCTTATGTCAGTTTGTAGGAGGCCTTTGGCCCTCCATGAGAAGCCAGGCTTCCAGCTTGTGGCAGCTTGCATCTGGAAGAAATCCTGTTCTGTTTGGGATCGTAGGTGGCCGAGGCCTGGTGCCCGGCAGAGGGAGTTGGGCACAAAGGATGGCCTGTTTCCAGGGGTAAGTAAAGTCAGCTGCCCAGGTGCCTGATGTCAGTTTGCAGGTGGCAATTGTTCCTCCATGGGAAGCCAGGCTTCCTGCTTGTGGCAGCTTGCATCTGGAAGAAATCCTGTTCCGTTCGGGATTGTAGGTGGCCGGAGCCAGGTGACCTGCTGAGAGAGTTGGGTACAAAGGATGGCCTGTTTCCAGGGGTAAGTAAAGTCAGCTGCCCAGGTGCCTGATGTCACTTTGTAGGAGGCCCTTGGCCCTCCATGGGAAGCCACGCTTCCTGCTTGTGGCAGCTTGCATCTGGAAGAAATCCTGTTCCGTCCGGGATTTTAGGTGGCCGAGGCCAGGTGCCCGGCAGAGGGAGTTGGGAACACAGGATGGCCTGTTTCCAGGGGTAAATAAAGTCAGCTGCCCAGGTGCCTGATGTCAGTTTGTTGCGGGCCTATGGCCCCCCAAGTGATGCTAGTCTTCCTGTTCAAGGCTGCTTCCATCTGGAAAAAATCCTGTTCCGTTCAAGATTGTAGGTGGCTGAAGACGGGTGCCCGGCAGAGGGAGTTGGGAACAAAGGATGGCCTGTTTCCAAGAGTAAGTAAAGTCAGCTGCCCAGGTGCCTGATGTCAATTATTAGCAGGCCTTTAGCCCTCCAAGGGAAGCTAGTCTTCCAGTTCGTGGCAGCATGCATCTGGAAGAAGTCCTGTTCCGTTCGGGATTGTAGGTGGCCGGAGCCAGGTGCCCTGCTGAGGGAGTTGGGTACAAAGGATGGCCTGTTTCCAGGGGTAAGTAAAGTCAGCTGCCCAGGTGCCTGATGTCACTTTGTAGGAGGCCTTTGGCTCTCCATGGGAAGCCAGGCTTCCTGCTTGTGGCAGCTTGCATCTGGAAGAAATGCTGTTTCGTTCGGGATTGTAGGTGGCCGGAGCCAGGTGCCCTGCTGAGGGAGTTGGGAAAAAAGGATGGCCTGTTTCCAGGGTAAGTAAAGTCAGCTGCCCAGGTGCCTGGTGTCAGTTTGTAGGAGGCCTTTGGAACTCCAAGGGAAGCAAGTCTTCCAGTTTGTGGCAGCTTGCATCTGGAAGAAATCCTGTTCCGTTCGGGATTGTAGGTGGCCGAGGCAAGGTGCCCGGCAGAGGGAGTTGGGCACAAAGGATGGCCTGTTTCCAGGGGTAAGTAAAGTCAGCTGCCCAGGTGCCTTGTGTCAGTTTGTAAGAGGCCTTTGGCCCTCCAAGGGAAGCAAGTCTTCCAGTTTGTAGAAGCTTGCGTCTGGAAAAAATGCTGTTCCGTTCGGGATTTTAGGTGGCCGAGGCCTGCTGCCCGGCAGAGGGAGTTTGGCACAAATGATGGCCTGTTTCCAGGGGTAAGAAATGACAGCTGCCCAGGTGCCTGATGTCAGTTTGTAGCAGGCCTTTGGCCATCTAAGGGAAGGTAGTCATCCAGTTTGTGGCAGCTTGCATCTGGAAGAAATCCTGTTCCGTTTAGGATCGTAGGTGGCCGAGGCCTGGTGCCCGGCAGAGGGAGTTGGAAACAAAGGATGGCCTGTTTCCAGGGGGAAGTAAAGTCAGCTGCCCAGGTGCCTGATGTCAGTTTGTAGGAGGCCTTTGGCCCTCCATGGGAAGCCAGGCTTCCTGCTTGTGGCAGCTTGCATCTGGAAGAAATCCTGCTCCGTTCGGGATTGTAGGTGCACGGAGCCGAGTGCCCGGCAGAGGGAGTTGGGATCAAAGGATGGCCTGTTTCCAGGGGTAAGTAAAGTCAGCTTCCCGGGTGCCTGATGTCAGTTTGTAGTAGGCCTTTGGCCCTCCAAGAGAAGCCGGGCTTCCAGCTTGTGGCAGCTTGCATCTGGAAGAAATCCTGTTCCGTTTGGGATTGTAGGTGGCCGATCCCGGGTGCCCGGCAGAGGGAGTTGGGCACAAAGGATGGCCTGTTTCCAGGGGTAAGTAAAGTCAGCTGCCCAGGTGCCTGATGTCAGTTTGTAGCAGGCCTTTGGCCCGCTAAGGGAAGGTAGTCTTCCAGTTTGTGGCAGCTTGCATCTGGAAGAAATCCTGTTCCGTTCGGATTGTAGGTGGCCGAGGCCAGGTGCCCGGCGGAGGGAGTTGGGAACAAAGGATGGCCTGTTTCCAGGGGTAAGTAAAGTCAGCTGCCCAGGTGCCTGATGTCAGTTTGTAGGAGGCCTTTGGCCCTCCATGGGAAGCCAGGCTTCCAGCTTGTGGCAGCTTGCATCTAAAAGAAATCCTGTTCCGTTCGGGATTATAGGTGGCCGGCGCCTGGTGTCCGGCAGAGGGAGTTAGGCACAAAGGATGGCCTGTTTCCAGAGGTAAGTAAAGTCAGCTGCCCAGGTGCCTGATGTCAGTTTGTAGGAGGACTTTGGCCCTCTAATGGAAGCTAGTCTTCCAGTTTTGTGGCAGCTTGCATCTGGAAGAAATGCTGGTTCCGTTCCGGATTGTAGGTGGCCGAGGCCAGGTGCCCGGCAGAGGGAGTTGGGCAGAAAGGATGGCCTGTTTCCAGGGGTAAGTAAAGTCAGCTGCCCAGGTGCCTGATGTCAGTTTGTAGGAGAGGCCTTTGGCCCTCCATGGGAAGCCAGGCTTCCTGCTTTGTTGGCAGCTTGCATCTGGAAGAAATCCTGTTCCGTTCGGGGATAGTAGGTGGCCGAGGCCTGGTGTCCGGCAGAGGGAGTTGGGCACAAAAGATGGCCTGTTTCCAGGGGTAAGAAAAGACACCTGCCCAGGTGCCTGATGTCAGTTTGTAGCAGGCCTTTGGCCCTCTAAGGGAAGGTAGTCTTCCAGTTTGTGGCCGCTTGCATCTGGAAGAAATCTTGTTCCGTTTAGGATCGTAGGTGGCCGAGGCCTGGTGCCCCGACTGAGGGAGTTGGGAACAAAGGATGGCCTGTTTCCAGGGGTAAGTAAAAGTCAGCTGCCCAGGTGCCTGATGTCAGTTTGTAGCAGGCCTTTGGCCCTCCAACGGAAACTAGTCTTCCAGTTTGTGGCAGCTTGCATCTGGAAGAAATCCTGTTCCGTTCGGTATCATAGGTGGCCGAGGCCAGGTGCCCGGCAGAGGGAGTAGGGCAAAAAGGATGCCTGTTTCCAGAGGTCAAGTAAAGTCATGTACCCAGGTGCCTGATGTCAGTTTGTAGGAGGCCTTTGGCCCTCCATGGGAAGGTAGTCTTCCAGTTTGTGGCAGCTTGCATCTGGAAGAAATCCTGTTCCGTTCGGGGATTTTAGGTGGCCGAGACTACGTGCCCGGCAGAGGGAGTTGGGCACAAATGATGGCCTGTTTCCAGGGGGTAAGTAAAGTCAGCTGCCCCAGGTGCCTGATGTCAGTTTTTTACAGGCCTATGGCCCCCCAAGTGATGCTAGTCTTCCTGTTCAAGGCAGCTTGCATCTTGAAAAATCCTGTTCCGTTCAAGATTGTAGGTGGCTGAAGCCAGGTGCCCGGCAGAGGGAGTTGGGAACAAAGGATGGCCTGTTTTTAGGGGTAAGTAAAGTCAGCTGCCCAGGTGCCTGATGTCAGTTTGTAGGAGGCCTTTGGCCCTCCATGGAAGCCAGGCTTCCTGCTTGTGGCAGCTTGCATCTGGAAGAAATCCTGTTTTGTTCGGGATTGTAGGTGCACGAGGCGGGTTCCCGGCAGCGGGCGTTGGGAAAAAAGGATGGCCTGTTTCCAGGGGTAAGTAAAGTCAGCTGCCAGGTGCCTGATGTCAGTTTGTAGGAGGCCTTTGGCCCTCCATGAGAAGCCAGGCTTCCAGCTTGTGGCAGCTTGCATCTGAAGAAATCCTGTTCTGTTTGGGATTGTAGGTGGCCGAGGCCTGGTGCCCGGCAGAGGGAGTTGGGCACAAAGGATGGCCTGTTTCCAGGGGTAAGTAAAAGTCAGCTGCCCAGGTGCCTGATATCAGTTTGCAGGTGGCAATTGTTCCTCCATGGGAAGCCAGGCTTCCTGCTTGTGGCAGCTTGCATCTGGAAGAAATCCTGTTCCGTTCGGGATTGTAGGTGGCCGGAGCCAGGTGCCCTGCTGAGGGAGTTGGGTACAAAGGATGGCCTGTTTCCAGGGGTAAGTAAAGTCAGCTGCCCAGGTGCCTGATGTCACTTTGTAGGAGGCCTTTGGCCCTCCATGGGAAGCCAGGCTTCCTGCTTGTGGCAGCTTGCATCTGGAAGAAATGCTGTTTCGTTCGGGATTGTAGGTGGCCGGAGCCAGGTGCCCTGCTGAGGGAGTTGGGAAAAAAGGATGGCCTGTTTCCAGGGTAAGTAAAGTCAGCTGCCCAGGTGCCTGGTGTCAGTTTTGTAGGAGGCCTTTGGAACTCCAAGGGAAGCAAGTCTTCCAGTTTGTGTCAGCTTGCATCTGGAAGGAAATCCTGTTCCGTTCGGGGATTGTAGGTGGCCGAGGCAAGGTGCCCGGCAGAGGGAGTTGGGCACAAATGGATGGCCTGTTTCCAGGGGTAAGTAAAGTCAGCTGCCCAGGTGCCTTGTGTCAGTTTGTAAGAGGCCTTTGGCCCTCCAAGGGAAGCAAGTCTTCCAGTTTGTAGAAGCTTGCATCTGGAAGAAATCCTGTTCCGCTCGGGATTGAAGGTGGCCGAGGCCAGGTGCCCGGCAGAGGGAGTTGGGCACAAAGGATGGCCTGTTTCCAGGGGGTAAGTAAAGTCAGCTGCCCAGGTGCCTGATGTCAGTTTGTAGGAGGCCTTTGGCCCTCCATGGGAAGCCTGGCTTCCTGCTTGTGGCAGCTTGCGTCTTGAAAAAATGCTGTTCCGTTCGGGATTGTAGGTGGCCGAGGCCTGCTGCCCGGCAGAGGGAGTTTGGCACAAATGATGGCCTGTTTCCAGGGGTAAGAAATGAACAGCTGCCCAGGTGCCTGATGTCAGTTTGTAGCAGCCTTTGGCCCTCTAAGGGAAGGTAGTCAATCCAGTTTGTGGCAGCTTGCATCTGGAAGAAATCCTGTTCTGTTTAGGATCGTAGGTGGCCGAGGCCTGGTGCCCGGCTGAGGGAGTTGGGAACAAAGGATGGCCTGTTTCCAGGGGTAAGTAAAGTCAGCTGCCCAGGTGCTGGTGTCAGTTTGTAGGAGGTCTTTTGCCTTCCAAGGAAAGCAAGTCTTCCAGTTTGTGGCAGCTTGCATCTGGAAGAAGTCCTGTTCCGTTCGGGATTGTAGGTGGCCGAGGCCTGGTGCCCGGCAGAGGGAGTTGGGCACAAAGGATGGCCTGTTTCAGGGGTAAGTAATGTCAGCTGCCCAGGTGCCTGATGTCAGTTTGTTGCAGGCCTATGGCCCAGCAAGTGAGGCTAGTCTTCCTGTCCAAGGCAGCTTGCATCTGGAAAAAATCCTGTTCCGTTCAAGATTGTAGGTGGCTGAAGCCAGGTGCCCGGCAGAGGGAGTTGGAAACAAAGGATGGCCTCTTTCCAGGGGGAAGTAAAGTCAGCTGCCCAGGTGCCTGATGTCACTTTGTAGGAGGCCTTTGGCCCTCCATGGGAAGCCAGGCTTCCAGCTTGTGGCAGCTTGCATCTTGAAGAAATCCTGTTCCATTTGGGATTGTCAGGTGGCCGAGGCCTGGTGCCCGGCAGAGGGAGTTGGGCACAAAAGGATGGCCTGTTTCCAGGGGTAAGTAAAGTCAGCTGCCCAGGTGCCTGATGTCAGTTTGTAGCAGCCTTTGGCCCTCCATGGGAAGCCAGGCTTCCAGCTTGTGGCAGCTTGCATCTAAAAGAAATCCTGTTCCGTTCGGGATTATAGGTGGCCGGCGCCTGGTGCCCGGCAGAGGGAGTTAGGCACAAAGGATGGCCCTGTTTCCAGAGGTAAGTAAAGTCAGCTGCCCAGGTGCCTGATGTCAGTTTGTAGGAGGACTTTGGCCCTCTAATGGAAGCTAGTCTTCCAGTTTGTGGCAGCTTGCATCTGGAAGAAATGCTGTTCCGTTCCGGATTGTAGGTGGCCGAGGCCAGGTGCCCGGCAGAGGGAGTTGGGCAGAAAGGATGGCCTGTTTCCAGGGGTAAGTAAAGTCAGCTGCCCAGGTGCCTGATGTCAGTTTGTAGGAGGCCTTTGGCCCTCCATGGGAAGCCAGGCTTCCTGCTTGTGGCAGCTTGCATCTGGAAGAAATCCTGTTCCGTTCGGGATAGTAGGGTGGCCGAGGGGCCTGGTGTCCGGCAGAGGGAGTTGGGCAGAAAGGATGGCCTGTTTCCAGGGGTAAGAAAAGACACCTGCCCAGGTGCCTGATGTCAGTTTGTAGCAGACCTTTGGCCCTCTAAGTGAAGGTAGTCTTCCAGTTTGTGGCCGCTTGCATCTGGAAGAAATCTTGTTCCGTTTAGGATCGTAGGTGGCCGAGGCCTGGTGCCCGACTGAGGGAGTTGGGAACAAAGGATGGCCTGTTTCCAGGGGTAAGAAAAGTCAGCTGCCCAGGTGCCTGATGTCAGTTTGTAGCAGGCCTTTGGCCCTCCAAGGGAAACTAGTCTTCCAGTTTGTGGCAGCTTGCATCTGGAAGAAATCCTGTTCCGTTCGGTATCATAGGTGGCCGAGGCCAGGTGCCCCGGCAGAGGGAGTAGGGCAAAAAGTGATGGCCTGTTTCCAGAGGTAAGTAAAGTCATGTACCCAGGTGCCTGATGTCAGTTTGTAGGAGGCCTTTGGCCCTCCATGGGAAGGTAGTCTTCCAGGTTTGTGGCAGCTTGCATCTGGAAGAAATCCTGTTCCGTTCGGGATTTTAGGTGGCCGAGACTACGTGCCCGGCAGAGGGAGTTGGGCACAAATGATGGCCTGTTTCCAGGGGTAAGTAAAGTCAGCTGCCCAGGTGCCTGATGTCAGTTTGTTACAGGCCCTATGGCCCCTCCAAGTGATGCTAGTCTTCCTGTTCAAGGCAGCTTGCATCTTGAAAAAAATCCTGTTCCGTTCAAGATTGTAGGTGGCTGAAGCCAGGTGCCCGCAGAGGGAGTTGGGAACAAAGGATGGCCTGTTTTTAGGGGTAAGTAAAGTCAGCTGCCCAGGTGCCTGATGTCAGTTTGTAGGAGGCCTTTGGCCCTCCATGAGAAGCCAGGCTTCCAGCTTGTGGCAGCTTGCATCTGGAAGAAATCCTGTTCTGTTTGGGATTGTAGGTGGCCGAGGCCTGGTGCCCGGCAGAGGGAGTTGGGCACAAAGGATGGCCTGTTTCCAGGGGTAAGTAAAGTCAGCTGCCCAGGTGCCTGATGTCAGTTTGCAGGTGGCAATTGTTCCTCCATGGGAAGCCAGGCTTCCTGCTTGTGGCAGCTTGCATCTGGAAGAAATCCTGTTCCGTTTGGGATTGTAGGTGGCCGATCCCGGGTGCCCGGCAGAGGGAGTTGGGCACAAAGGATGGCCTGTTTCCAGAGGTAAGTAAAGTTAGCTGCCCAGGTGCCTGATGTCAGTTTGTAGCAGGCCTTTGGCCCGCTAAGGGAAGGTAGTCTTCCAGTTTGTGGCAGCTTGCATCTGGAAGAAATCCTGTTCCGTTCGGGATTGTAGGTGGCCGAGGCCAGGTGCCCGGCGGAGGGAGTTGGAAACAAAGGATGGCCTGTTTCCAGGGGTAAGTAAAGTCAGCTGCCCAGGTGCCTGATGTCAGTTTGTAGGAGGCCTTTGGCCCTCCATGGGAAGCCAGGCTTCCAGCTTGTGGCAGCTTGCATCTAAAAGAAATCCTGTTCCGTTCGGGATTATAGGTGGCCGGCGCCTGGTGCCCGGCAGAGGGAGTTAGGCACAAATGATGGCCTGTTTCCAGAGGTAAGTAAAGTCAGCTGCCCAGGTGCCTGATGTCAGTTTGTAGGAGGCCTTTGGCCCTCTAATGGAAGCTAGTCTTCCAGTTTGTGGCAGCTTGCATCTGGAAGAAATGCTGTTCCGTTCCGGATTGTAGGTGGCCGAGGCCAGGTGCCCGGCAGAGGGAGTTGGGCAGAAAGGATGGCCTGTTTCCAGGGGTAAGTAAAGTCAGCTGCCCAGGTGCCTGATGTCAGTTTGTAGGAGGCCTTTGGCCCTCCATGGGAAGCCAGGCTTCCTGCTTGTGGCAGCTTGCATCTGGAAGAAATCCTGTTCCGTTCGGGATAGTAGGTGGCCGAGGCCTGGTGTCCGGCAGAGGGAGTTGGGCACAAAAGATGGCCTGTTTTCAGGGGTAAGAAAAGACACCTGCCCAGGTGCCTGATGTCAGTTTGTAGCAGGCCTTTGGCCCTCTAAGGGAAGGTAGTCTTCCAGTTTGTGGCCGCTTGCATCTGGAAGAAATCTTGTTCCGTTTAGGATCGTAGGTGGCCGAGGCCTGGTGCCCGACTGAGGGAGTTGGGAACAAAGGATGGCCTGTTTCCAGGGGTAAGTAAAGTCAGCTGCCCAGGTGCCTGATGTCAGTTTGTAGCAGGCCTTTGGCCCTCCAAGGGAAACTAGTCTTCTAGTTTGTGGCAGCTTGCATCTGGAAGAAATCCTGTTCCGTTTAGGATCGTAGGTGGCCGAGGCCTGGTGCCCGGCAGAGGGAGTTGGGAACAAAGGATGGCCTGTTTCCAGGGGTAAGTAAAGTCAGCTGCCCAGGTGCCTGATGGCAGTTTGTTGCAGGCCTATGGCCCTCCAAGTGATGCTTGTCTTCCTGTTCAAGGCAGCTTGCATCTGGAAGAAATCCGGTTCCGTTCGGGATTGTAGGTGGCCGAGGCCAGGTGCCCGGCAGAGGGAGTTGGGCACAAAGGATGGCCTGTTTCCAGGGGTAAGTAAAGTCAGCTGCCCAGGTGCCTGATGTCAGTTTGTAGGAGGCCTTTGGCCCTCCAGGGGAAGCAAGTCTTCCAGCTTGTGGCAGCTTGCATCTGGAAGAAATCCTGTTCCGTTTGGGATTGTAGGTGGCCGAGGCCTGGTGCCCGGCAGAGGGAGTTGGGCACAAAGGATGGCCTGTTTCCAGGGGTAAGTAAAGTCAGCTGCCCAGGGGCCTGATGTCAGTTTGTAGGAGGCCTTTGGCCCTCCAAGGGAAGCCAGGCTTCCAGCTTGCGGCAGCTTGCATCTGGAAGAAATCCTGTCCCGTTTGGGATTGTAGGTGGCCGAGGCCAGGTGCCCGGCAGAAGGAGTTGGGCACAAATGATGGCCTGTTTCCAGGGGTAAGTAAAGTCAGCTGCCTAGGTGCCTGATGTCAGTTTGTAGGAGGCATTTGTCCCTCCAAGTGCAGCCAGGCTTCCAGCTTGTGGCAGCTTGCATCTTGAAGAAATCCTGTTCCGTTTGGGATCGTAAGTGGCCGAGGCCTGGTGCTCTGCTGCAGGAGTTGGGAACAAAGGATGGCCTGTTTCCAAGGGTAATTAAAGTCAGCTGCTCAGGTGCCTGATGTCAGTTTGTAGGAGGCCTTTGGCCCTCCAAGGGAAGCAAGTCTTCCAGTTTGTGGCAGATTGAATCGCGAAGAAATCCTGTTCCGTTCGGGATTGTAGGTGACTGAGGCCAGGTGCCCGGCAGAGGGAGTTGGGCACAAATGAAGGACTGTTTCCAGGGGTAAGTAAAGTCAGCTGCCCAGGTGCCTGATGTCAGTTTGTAGGAGGCCTTTGGCCCTTCATGGGAAGCTAGTCTTCCAGTTTGTGGCAGCTTGCATCTTGAAGAAATCCTGTTCCGTTTGGGATTGTAGGTGGCCGAGGTCACGTGCCCGGCAGAGGGAGTTGGGCACAAAGGATGGCCTGTTTCCAGGGGTAAGTAAAGTCAGCTGCCCAGGGGCCTGATGTCAGTTTGTAGGAGGCCTTAGGCCCTCCAAGGGAAGCCAGGCTTCCAGCTTGCGGCAGCTTGCATCTGGAAGAAATCCTGTCCCGTTTGGGATTGTAGGTGGCCGAGGCCAGGTGCCCGGCAGAAGGAGTTGGGCACAAATGATGGCCTGTTTCCAGGGGTAAG
This sequence comes from Chamaea fasciata, assembly GCF_029207755.1. Lineage (NCBI taxonomy): Eukaryota > Metazoa > Chordata > Aves > Passeriformes > Sylviidae > Chamaea > Chamaea fasciata. The sequence continues at coordinate 35,821 of NW_027094808.1, read as the reverse complement.
TAAAGTCAGCTGCCCAGGTGCCTGATGTCAGTTTTCAGGAGGCCTTTGGCCCTCCATGGGAAGCCAGGCTTCCTGCTTGTGGCAGCTTGCATCTGGAAGAAATCCTGTTCCGTTCGGAATTATAGGTGCATGGAGCCGGGTGCCCGGCAGAGGGAGTTGGGAACAAAGGATGGCCTGTTTCCAGGGGTAAGTAAAGTCAGCTGCCCAGGTGCCTGATGTCAGTCATTAGCAGGCCTTTGGCCCGCTAAGGGAAGGTAGTCTTCCAGTTTGTGGCAGCTTGCATCTGGAAGAAATCCTGTTCCGTTCGGGATTGTAGGTGGCCGAGGCCAGGTGCCCGGCACAGGGAGTTGGGAACATAGGATGGCCTGTTTCCAGGGGTAAGTAAAGTCAGCTGCCCAGGTGCCTGATATCAGTTTGTAGGAGGCCTTTGGCCCTCCAAGGGAAGCTAGTCTTCCAGTTCGTGGCAGCATGCATCTGGAAGAAGTCCTGTTCCGTTCGGGATTGTAGGTGGCCGAGGCCAGGTGCCCGGCAGAGGGAGTTGGGCACAAAGGATGGCCTGTTTCCAGAGGTAAGTAAAGTCAGCTGCCCAGGTGCCTGATGTCAGTTTGTAGGAGGCCTTTGGCCCTCCATGGGAAGCCAGGCTTCCTGCTTGTGGCAGCTTGCATGTGGCAGAAATCCTGTTCCGTTCGGGATTGTAGGTGGCTGAGGCCTGGTTCCCGGCAGAGGGAGTTGGGCACAAAGGATGGCCTGTTTTCCAGGGGTAAGTAAAGTCAGCTGCCCAGGTGCCTGATGTCAGTTTGTAGGAGGCCTTTAACCCTCCAAGAAAAGCAAGTCTTCCAGTTTGTGGCAGCTTGCATCTGGAAGAAATCCTGTTCCGTTCGGGATTTTAGGTGGCCGAGACTACGTGCCCGGCAGAGGGAGTTGGGCACAAATGATGGCCTGTTTCCAGGGGTAAGTAAAGTCAGCTGCCCAGGTGCCTGATGTCAGTTTGTTACAGGCGTATGGCCCCCCAAGTGATGCTAGTCTTCCTGTTCAAGGCAGCTTGCATCTTGAAAAAATCCTGTTCCGTTCAAGATTGTAGGTGGCTGAAGCCAGGTGCCCGGCAGAGGGAGTTGGGAACAAAGGATGGCCTGTTTTTAGGGGTAAGTAAAGTCAGCTGCCCAGGTGCCTGATGTCAGTTTGTAGGAGGCCTTTGGCCCTCCATGGGAAGCCAGGCTTCCTGCTTGTGGCAGCTTGCATCTGGAAGAAATCCTGTTTTGTTCGGGATTGTAGGTGCACGGAGCCGGGTTCCCGGCAGCGGGCGTTGGGAACAAAGGATGGCCTGTTTCCAGGGGTAAGTAAAGTCAGCTGCCCAGGTGCCTGATGTCAGTTTGTAGGAGGCCTTTGGCCCTCCATGAGAAGCCAGGCTTCCAGCTTGTGGAAGCTTGCATCTGGAAGAAATCCTGTTCTGTTTGGGATTGTAGGTGGCCGAGGCCTGGTGCCCGGCAGAGGGAGTTGGGCACAAAGGATGGCCTGTTTCCAGGGGTAAGTAAAGTCAGCTGCCCAGGTGCCTGATGTCAGTTTGCAGGTGGCAATTGTTCCTCCATGGGAAGCCAGGCTTCCTGCTTGTGGCAGCTTGCATCTGGAAGAAATCCTGTTCCGTTCGGGATTGTAGGTGGCCGGAGCCAGGTGTCCTGCTGAGGGAGTTGGGTACAAAGGATGGCCTGTTTCCAGGGGTAAGTAAAGTCAGCTGCCCAGTTGCCTGATGTCACTTTGTAGGAGGCCTTTGGCCCTCCATGGGAAGCCAGGCTTCCTGCTTGTGGCAGCTTGCATCTGGAAGAAATCCTGTTCCGTCCGGGATTTTAGGTGGCCGAGGCCAGGTGCCCGGCAGAGGGAGTTGGGAACAAAGGATGGCCTGTTTCCAGGGGTAAATAAAGTCAGCTGCCCAGGTGCCTGATGTCAGTTTGTTGCGGGCCTATGGCCCCCCAAGTGATGCTAGTCTTCCTGTTCAAGGCAGCTTCCATCTGGAAAAAATCCTGTTCCGTTCAAGATTGTAGGTGGCTGAAGACGGGTGCCCGGCAGAGGGAGTTGGGAACAAAGGATGGCCTGTGTTTAGAGGTAAGTAAAGTCAGCTGCCCAGGTGCCTGATGTCAGTTTGTAGGAGGCCTTTGGCCCTCCATGGGAAGCCAGGCTTCCAGCTTGTGGCAGCTTGCATCTGGAAGAAATCCTGTTCCGTTCGGGATTATAGGTGCACGGAGCCGGGTGCCCGGCAGAGGGAGTTGGGAACAAAGGATGGCCTGTTTCCAGGAGTAAGTAAAGTCAGCTGCCCAGGTGCCTGATGTCAATTATTAGCAGGCCTTTGGCCCTCCAAGGGAAGCTAGTCTTCCAGTTCGTGGCAGCATGCATCTGGAAGAAGTCCTGTTCCGTTCGGGATTGTAGGTGGCCGAGGCCAGGTGCCCGGCAGAGGGAGTTGGGCACAAAGGATGGCCTGTTTCCAGAGGTAAGTAAAGTCAGCTGCCCAGGTGCCTGATGTCAGTTTGTAGGAGGCCTTTGGCCCTCCATGGGAAGCCAGGCTTCCTGCTTGTGGCAGCTTGCATCTGGCAGAAATCCTGTTCCGTTCGGGATTGTAGGTGGCTGAGGCCTGGTTCCCGGCAGAGGGAGTTGGGCACAAAGGATGGCCTGTTTCCAGGGGTAAGTAAAGTCAGCTGCCCAGGTCCCTGATGTAAGTTTTTAGCAGGCCTTTGGCCCTCTAAGGGAAGGTAGTCTTCCAGTTTCTGGCAGCTTGCATCTGGAAGAAATCCTGTTCCGTTTAGGATCGTAGGTGGCCGAGGCCTGGTGCCCGGCTGAGGGAGTTGGGAACAAAGGATGGCCTGTTTCCAGAGGTAAGTAAAGTCATGTACCCAGGTTCCTGATGTCAGTTTGTAGGAGGCCTTTGGCCCTCCATGGGAAGGTAGTCTTCCAGTTTGTAGCAGCTTGCATCTGGAAGATATCCTGTCCCGTTTGGGATTGTAGGTGGCCGAGGCCAGGTGCCCGGCAGAAGGAGTTGGGCACAAATGATGGCCTGTTTCCAGGGGTAAGTAAAGTCAGCTGCCCAGGTGCCTGATGTCAGTTTGTAGGAGGCATTTGTCCCTCCAAGTGCAGCCAGGCTTCCAGCTTGTGGCAGCTTGCATCTTGAAGAAATCCTGTTCTGTTTGGGATCGTAAGTGGCCGAGGCCTGGTACCCTGCTGCAGGAGTTGGGAACAAAGGATGGCCTGTTTCCAAGAGTAATTAAAGTCAGCTGCTCAGGTGCCTGATGTCAGTTTGTAGGAGGCCTTTGGCCCTCCAAGGGAAGCAAGTCTTCCAGTTTGTGGCAGCTTGAATCGCGAAGAAATCCTGTTCCGTTCGGGATTGTAGGTGACTGAGGCCAGGTGCCCGGCAGAGGGAGTTGGGCACAAATGAAGGACTGTTTCCAGGGGTAAGTAAAGTCAGCTGCCCAGGTGCCTGATGTCAGTTTGTAGCAGGCCTTTGGCTCTCCAAGTGATGCTAGTCTTCCTGTTCAATGCAGCTTGCATCTGGAAAAAATCCTGTTCCGTTCAAGATTTTAGGTTCCCGAAGCCGGGTGCCCGGCAGAGGGAGTTGGGAACAAAGGATGGCCTGTTTCCAGGGGTAAGTAAAGTCAGCTGCCCAGGTGCCTGATGTCACTTTGTAGGAGGCCTTTGGCCCTCCATGGGAAGCCACGCTTCCTGCTTGTGGCAGCTTGCATCTGGAAGAAATCCTGTTCCGTCCGGGATTGTAGGTGGCCGAGGCCAGGTGCCCGGCACAGGGAGTTGGGAACATAGGATGGCCTGTTTCCAGGGGTAAGTAAAGTCAGCTGCCCAGGTGCCTGATATCAGTTTGTAGGAGGCCTTTGGCCCTCCAAGGGAAGCTAGTCTTCCAGTTCGTGGCAGCATGCATCTGGAAGAAGTCCTGTTCCGTTCGGGATTGTAGGTGGCCGAGGCCAGGTGCCCGGCAGAGGGAGTTGGGCACAAAGGATGGCCTGTTTCCAGAGGTAAGTAAAGTCAGCTGCCCAGGTGCCTGATGTCAGTTTGTAGGAGGCCTTTGGCCCTCCATGGGAAGCCAGGCTTCCTGCTTGTGGCAGCTTGCATGTGGCAGAAATCCTGTTCCGTTCGGGATTGTAGGTGGCTGAGGCCTGGTTCCCGGCAGAGGGAGTTGGGCACAAAGGATGGCCTGTTTTCCAGGGGTAAGTAAAGTCAGCTGCCCAGGTGCCTGATGTCAGTTTGTAGGAGGCCTTTAACCCTCCAAGAAAAGCAAGTCTTGCAGTTTGTGGCAGCTTGCATCTGGAAGAAATCCTGTTCCGTTCGGGATTTTAGGTGGCCGAGACTACGTGCCCGGCAGAGGGAGTTGGGCACAAATGATGGCCTGTTTCCAGGGGTAAGTAAAGTCAGCTGCCCAGGTGCCTGATGTCAGTTTGTTGCGGGCCTATGGCCCCCCAAGTGATGCTAGTCTTCCTGTTCAAGGCAGCTTCCATCTGGAAAAAATCCTGTTCCGTTCAAGATTGTAGGTGGCTGAAGACGGGTGCCCGGCAGAGGGAGTTGGGAACAAAGGATGGCCTGTGTTTAGAGGTAAGTAAAGTCAGCTGCCCAGGTGCCTGATGTCAGTTTGTAGGAGGCCTTTGGCCCTCCATGGGAAGCCAGGCTTCCAGCTTGTGGCAGCTTGCATCTGGAAGAAATCCTGTTCCGTTCGGGATTATAGGTGCACGGAGCCGGGTGCCCGGCAGAGGGAGTTGGGAACAAAGGATGGCCTGTTTCCAGGAGTAAGTAAAGTCAGCTGCCCAGGTGCCTGATGTCAATTATTAGCAGGCCTTTGGCCCTCCAAGGGAAGCTAGTCTTCCAGTTCGTGGTAGCATGCATCTGGAAGAAGTCCTGTTCCGTTCGGGATTGTAGGTGGCCGAGGCCAGGTGCCCGGCAGAGGGAGTTGGGCACAAAGGATGGCCTGTTTCCAGAGGTAAGTAAAGTCAGCTGCCCAGGTGCCTGATGTCAGTTTGTAGGAGGCCTTTGGCCCTCCATGGGAAGCCAGGCTTCCTGCTTGTGGCAGCTTGCATCTGGCAGAAATCCTGTTCCGTTCGGGATTGTAGGTGGCTGAGGCCTGGTTCCCGGCAGAGGGAGTTGGGCACAAAGGATGGCCTGTTTCCAGGGGTAAGTAAAGTCAGCTGCCCAGGTCCCTGATGTAAGTTTTTAGCAGGCCTTTGGCCCTCTAAGGGAAGGTAGTCTTCCAGTTTGTGGCAGCTTGCATCTGGAAGAAATCCTGTTCCGTTTAGGATCGTAGGTGGCCGAGGCCTGGTGCCCGGCTGAGGGAGTTGGGAACAAAGGATGGCCTGTTTCCAGAGGTAAGTAAAGTCATGTACCCAGGTTCCTGATGTCAGTTTGTAGGAGGCCTTTGGCCCTCCATGGGAAGGTAGTCTTCCAGTTTGTGGCAGCTTGCATCTGGAAGAAATCCTGTTCCGTTCGGGATTTTAGGTGGCCGAGACTACGTGCCCGGCAGAGGGAGTTGGGCACAAATGATGGCCTGTTTCCAGGGGTAAGTAAAGTCAGCTGCCCAGGTGCCTGATGTCAGTTTGTTACAGGCCTATGGCCCCCCAAGTGATGCTAGTCTTCCTGTTCAAGGCAGCTTGCATCTTGAAAAAATCCTGTTCCGTTCAAGATTGTAGGTGGCTGAAGCCAGGTGCCCGGCAGAGGGAGTTGGGAACAAAGGATGGCCTGTTTTTAGGTGTAAGTAAAGTCAGCTGCCCAGGTGCCTGATGTCAGTTTGTAGAAGGCCTTTGGCCCTCCATGGGAAGCCAGGCTTCCTGCTTGTGGCAGCTTGCATCTGGAAGAAATCCTGTTTTGTTCGGGATTGTAGGTGCACGGAGCCGGGTTCCCGGCAGCGGGCGTTGGGAACAAAGGATGGCCTGTTTCCAGGGGTAAGTAAAGTCAGCTGCCCAGGTGCCTGATGTCAGTTTGTAGGAGGCCTTTGGCCCTCCATGAGAAGCCAGGCTTCCAGCTTGTGGCAGCTTGCATCTGGAAGAAATCCTGTTCTGTTTGGGATTGTAGGTGGCCGAGGCCTGGTGCCCGGCAGAGGGAGTTGGGCACAAAGGATGGCCTGTTTCCAGGGGTAAGTAAAGTCAGCTGCCCAGGTGCCTGATGTCAGTTTGCAGGTGGCAATTGTTCCTCCATGGGAAGCCAGGCTTCCTGCTTGTGGCAGCTTGCATCTGGAAGAAATCCTGTTCCGTTCGGGATTGTAGGTGGCCGGAGCCAGGTGCCCTGCTGAGGGAGTTGGGTACAAAGGATGGCCTGTTTCCAGGGGTAAGTAAAGTCAGCTGCCCAGGTGCCTGATGTCACTTTGTAGGAGGCCTTTGGCCCTCCATGAGAAGCCAGGCTTCCTGCTTGTGGCAGCTTGCATCTGGAAGAAATGCTGTTTCGTTCGGGATTGTAGGTGGCCGGAGGCAGGTGCCCTGCTGAGGGAGTTGGGAAAAAAGGATGGCCTGTTTCCAGGGTAAGTAAAGTCAGCTGCCCAGGTGCCTGGTGTTAGTATGTAGGAGGCCTTTGGAACTCCAAGGGAAGCAAGTCTTCCAGTTTGTGGCAGCTTGCATCTGGATGAAATCCTGTTCCGTTCGGGATTGTAGGTGGCCGAGGCAAGGTGCCCGGCAGAGGGAGTTGGGCACAAAGGATGGCCTGTTTTGAAGGGGTAAGTAAAGTCAGCTGCCCAGGTGCCTTGTGTCAGTTTGTAAGAGGCCTTTGGCCCTCCAAGGGAAGCAAGTCTTCCAGTTTGTAGAAACTTGCATCTGGAAGAAATCCTTTTCCGCTCGGGATTGAAGGTGGCCGAGGTCAGGTGCCCGGCAGAGGGAGTTGGGCACAAAGGATGGCCTGTTTCCAGGGGTAAGTAAAGTCAGCTGCCCAGGTGCCTGATGTCAGTTTGTTGCAGGCCTTTGGCCCTCCATGGGAAGCCTGGCTTCCTGCTTGTGGCAGCTTGCGTCTGGAAAAAATGCTGTTCCGTTTGGGATTGTAGGTGGCCGAGGCCTGCTGCCCGGCAGAGGGAGTTTGGCACAAATAATGGCCTGTTTCCAGGGGTAAGAAATGACAGCTGCCCAGGTGCCTGATGTCAGTTTGTAGCAGGCCTTTGGCCCTCCAAGGGAAATTAGTCTTCTAGTTTGTGGCAGCTTGCATCTGGAAGAAATCCTGTTCCGTTTAGGATCGTAGGTGGCCGAGGCCTGGTGCCCGGCAGAGGGAGTTGGGAACAAAGGATGGCCTGTTTCCAGGGGTAAGTAAAGTCAGCTGCCCAGGTGCCTGATGGCAGTTTGTAGCAGGCCTTTGGCCCTCCAAGGGAAACTAGTCTTCCAGTTTGTGGCAGCTTGCATCTGGAAGAAATCCTGTTCCGTTCGGTATCATAGGTGGCCGAGGCCAGGTGCCCGGCAGAGGGAGTAGGGCAAAAAGGATGGCCTGTTTTCAGGGGTAAGTAAAGTCAGCTGCCCAGGTGCCTGATGTCAGTTTGTTGCAGGCCTATGGCCCTCCAAGTGATGCTTGTCTTCCTGTTCAAGGCAGCTTGCATCTGGAAGAAATCCTGTTCCGTTCGGGATTGTAGGTGACTGAGGCCAGGTGCCCGGCAGAGGGAGTTGGGCACAAATGAAGGACTGTTTCCAGGGGTAAGTAAAGTCAGCTGCCCAGGTGCCTGATGTCAGTTTGTAGGAGGCCTTTGGCCCTTCATGGGAAGCTAGTCTTCCAGTTTGTGGCAGCTTGCATCTTGAAGAAATCCTGTTCCGTTTGGGATTGTAGGTGGCCGAGGTCACGTGCCCGGCAGAGGGAGTTGGGCACAAAGGATGGCCTGTTTCCAGGGGTAAGTAAAGTCAGCTGCCCAGATGCCTGATGTCAGTTTGTAGCAGGCTTTTGGCCCTCTAAGGGAATCTAGTCTTCCAGTATGTGGCAGCTTCCATCTGGAAGAAATGCTGTTTCGTTCGGGATTGAGGGTTGCCGAGGCCAGGTGCCCAGCAGAGGGAGTTGGGCACAAATGATGTACTGTTTCCAGGGGTAAGTAAAGTCAGCTGCCCAGGTGCCTGATGTCAGTTTGTAGCAGGCCTTTGGCTCTCCAAGTGATGCTAGTCTTCCTGTTCAATGCAGCTTGCATCTGGAAAAAATCCTGTTCCGTTCAAGATTTTAGGTTCCCGAAGCCGGGTGCCCGGCAGAGGGAGTTGGGCACAAATGATGGCCTGTTTCCAGGGGTAAGTAAAGTCAGCTGCCCAGGTGCCTGATGTCACTTTGTAGGAGGCCTTTGGCCCTCCATGGGAAGCCACGCTTCCTGCTTGTGGCAGCTTGCATCTGGAAGAAATCCTGTTCCGTTCGGGATTGTAGGTGGCCGAGGCCAGGTGCCCGGCACAGGGAGTTGGGAACATAGGATGGCCTGTTTCCAGGGGTAAGTAAAGTCAGCTGCCCAGGTGCCTGATATCAGTTTGTAGGAGGCCTTTGGCCCTCCAAGGGAAGCTAGTCTTCCAGTTCGTGGCAGCATGCATCTGGAAGAAGTCCTGTTCCGTTCGGGATTGTAGGTGGCCGAGGCCAGGTGCCCGGCAGAGGGAGTTGGGCACAAAGGATGGCCTGTTTCCAGAGGTAAGTAAAGTCAGCTGCCCAGGTGCCTGATGTCAGTTTGTAGGAGGCCTTTGGCCCTCCATGGGAAGCCAGGCTTCCTGCTTGTGGCAGCTTGCATGTGGCAGAAATCCTGTTCCGTTCGGGATTGTAGGTGGCTGAGGCCTGGTTCCCGGCAGAGGGAGTTGGGCACAAAGGATGGCCTGTTTTCCAGGGGTAAGTAAAGTCAGCTGCCCAGGTGCCTGATGTAAGTTTGCAGGTGGCAATTGTTCCTCCATGGGAAGCCAGGCTTCCTGCTTGTGGCAGCTTGCATCTGGAAGAAATCCTGTTCCGTTCGGGATTGTAGGTGGCCGGAGCCAGGTGTCCTGCTGAGGGAGTTGGGTACAAAGGATGGCCTGTTTCCAGGGGTAAGTAAAGTCAGCTGCCCAGTTGCCTGATGTCACTTTGTAGGAGGCCTTTGGCCCTCCATGGGAAGCCAGGCTTCCTGCTTGTGGCAGCTTGCATCTGGAAGAAATCCTGTTCCGTCCGGGATTTTAGGTGGCCGAGGCCAGGTGCCCGGCAGAGGGAGTTGGGAACAAAGGATGGCCTGTTTCCAGGGGTAAATAAAGTCAGCTGCCCAGGTGCCTTATGTCAGTTTGTTGCGGGCCTATGGCCCCCCAAGTGATGCTAGTCTTCCTGTTCAAGGCAGCTTCCATCTGGAAAAAATCCTGTTCCGTTCAAGATTGTAGGTGGCTGAAGACGGGTGCCCGGCAGAGGGAGTTGGGAACAAAGGATGGCCTGTGTTTAGAGGTAAGTAAAGTCAGCTGCCCAGGTGCCTGATGTCAGTTTGTAGGAGGCCTTTGGCCCTCCATGGGAAGTCAGGCTTCCAGCTTGTGGCAGCTTGCATCTGGAAGAAATCCTGTTCCGTTCGGGATTATAGGTGCACGGAGCCGGGTGCCCGGCAGAGGGAGTTGGGAACAAAGGATGGCCTGTTTCCAGGAGTAAGTAAAGTCAGCTGCCCAGGTGCCTGATGTCAATTATTAGCAGGCCTTTGGCCCTCCAAGGGAAGCTAGTCTTCCAGTTCGTGGCAGCATGCATCTGGAAGAAGTTCTGTTCCGTTCGGGATTGTAGGTGGCCGAGGCCAGGTGCCCGGCAGAGGGAGTTGGGCACAAAGGATGGCCTGTTTCCAGAGGAAAGTAAAGTCAGCTGCCCAGGTGCCTGATGTCAGTTTGTAGGAGGCCTTTGGCCCTCCATGGGAAGCCAGGCTTCCTGCTTGTGGCAGCTTGCATCTGGAAGAAATCCTGTTCGTTCGGGATTGTAGGTGGCTGAGGCCTGGTTCCCGGCAGAGGGAGTTGGGCACAAAGGATGGCCTGTTTCCAGGGGTAAGTAAAGTCAGCTGCCCAGGTCCCTGATGTAAGTTTTTAGCAGGCCTTTGGCCCTCTAAGGGAAGGTAGTCTTCCAGTTTGTGGCAGCTTGCATCTGGAAGAAATCCTGTTCCGTTTAGGATCGTAGGTGGCCGAGGCCTGGTGCCCGGCTGAGGGAGTTGGGAACAAAGGATGGCCTGTTTCCAGAGGTAAGTAAAGTCATGTACCCAGGTTCCTGATGTCAGTTTGTAGGAGGCCTTTGGCCCTCCATGGGAAGGTAGTCTTCCAGTTTGTGGCAGCTTGCATCTGGAAGAAATCCTGTTCCGTTCGGGATTTTAGGTGGCCGAGACTACGTGCCCGGCAGAGGGAGTTGGGCACAAATGATGGCCTGTTTCCAGGGGTAAGTAAAGTCAGCTGCCCAGGTGCCTGATGTCAGTTTGTTACAGGCCTATGGCCCCCCAAGTGATGCTAGTCTTCCTGTTCAAGGCAGCTTGCATCTTGAAAAAATCCTGTTCCGTTCAAGATTGTAGGTGGCTGAAGCCAGGTGCCCGGCAGAGGGAGTTGGGAACAAAGGATGGCCTGTTTTTAGGTGTAAGTAAAGTCAGCTGCCCAGGTGCCTGATGTCAGTTTGTAGAAGGCCTTTGGCCCTCCATGGGAAGCCAGGCTTCCTGCTTGTGGCAGCTTGCATCTGGAAGAAATCCTGTTTTGTTCGGGATTGTAGGTGCACGGAGCCGGGTTCCCGGCAGCGGGCGTTGGGAACAAAGGATGGCCTGTTTCCAGGGGTAAGTAAAGTCAGCTGCCCAGGTGCCTGATGTCAGTTTGTAGGAGGCCTTTGGCCCTCCATGAGAAGCCAGGCTTCCAGCTTGTGGCAGCTTGCATCTGGAAGAAATCCTGTTCTGTTTGGGATTGTAGGTGGCCGAGGCCTGGTGCCCGGCAGAGGGAGTTGGGCACAAAGGATGGCCTGTTTCCAGGGGTAAGTAAAGTCAGCTGCCCAGGTGCCTGATGTCAGTTTGCAGGTGGCAATTGTTCCTCCATGGGAAGCCAGGCTTCCTGCTTGTGGCAGCTTGCATCTGGAAGAAATCCTGTTCCGTTCGGGATTGTAGGTGGCCGGAGCCAGGTGCCCTGCTGAGGGAGTTGGGTACAAAGGATGGCCTGTTTCCAGGGGTAAGTAAAGTCAGCTGCCCAGGTGCCTGATGTCACTTTGTAGGAGGCCTTTGGCCCTCCATGAGAAGCCAGGCTTCCTGCTTGTGGCAGCTTGCATCTGGAAGAAATGCTGTTTCGTTCTGGATTGTAGGTGGCCGGAGGCAGGTGCCCTGCTGAGGGAGTTGGGAAAAAAGGATGGCCTGTTTCCAGGGTAAGTAAAGTCAGCTGCCCAGGTGCCTGGTTTCAGTTTGTAGGAGGCCTTTGGAACTCCAAGGGAAGCAAGTCTTCCAGTTTGTGGCAGCTTGCATCTGGAAGAAATCCTGTTCCGTTCGGGATTGTAGGTGGCCGAGGCAAGGTGCCCGGCAGAGGGAGTTGGGCACAAAGGAGGGCCTGATTCCAGGGGTAAGTAAAGTCAGCTGCCCAGGTGCCTTGTGTCAGTTTGCAAGAGGCCTTTGGCCCTCCAAGGGAAGCAAGTCTTCCAGTTTGTAGAAACTTGCATCTGGAAGAAATCCTGTTCCGCTCGGGATTGAAGGTGGCCGAGGTCAGGTGCCCGGCAGAGGGAGTTGGGCACAAAGGATGGCCTGTTTCCAGGGGTAAGTAAAGTCAGCTGCCCAGGTGCCTGATGTCAGTTTGTTGCAGGCCTTTGGCCCTCCATGGGAAGCCTGGCTTCCTGCTTGTGGCAGCTTGCGTCTGGAAAAAATGCTGTTCCGTTCGGGATTGTAGGTGGCCGAGGCCTGCTGCCCGGCAGAGGGAGTTTGGCACAAATAATGGCCTGTTTCCAGGGGTAAGAAATGACAGCTGCCCAGGTGCCTGATGTCAGTTTGTAGCAGGCCTTTGGCCCTCCAAGGGAAACTAGTCTTCTAGTTTGTGGCAGCTTGCATCTGGAAGAAATCCTGTTCCGTTTAGGATCGTAGGTGGCCGAGGCCTGGTGCCCGGCAGAGGGAGTTGGGAACAAAGGATGGCCTGTTTCCAGGGGTAAGTAAAGTCAGCTGCCCAGGTGCCTGATGGCAGTTTGTAGCAGGCCTTTGGCCCTCCAAGGGAAACTAGTCTTCCAGTTTGTGGCAGCTTGCATCTGCAAGAAATCCTGTTCCGTTCGGTATCATAGGTGGCCGAGGCCAGGTGCCCGGCAGAGGGAGTAGGGCAAAAAGGATGGCCTGTTTTCAGGGGTAAGTAAAGTCAGCTGCCCAGGTGCCTGATGTCAGTTTGTTGCAGGCCTATGGCCCTCCAAGTGATGCTTGTCTTCCTGTTCAAGGCAGCTTGCATCTGGAAGAAATCCTGTTCCGTTCGGGATTGTAGGTGACTGAGGCCAGGTGCCCGGCAGAGGGAGTTGGGCACAAATGAAGGACTGTTTCCAGGGGTAAGTAAAGTCAGCTGCCCAGGTGCCTGATGTCAGTTTGTAGGAGGCCTTTGGCCCTTCATGGGAAGCTAGTCTTCCAGTTTGTGGCAGCTTGCATCTTGAAGAAATCCTGTTCCGTTTGGGATTGTAGGTGGCCGAGGTCACGTGCCCGGCAGAGGGAGTTGGGCACAAAGGATGGCCTGTTTCCAGGGGTAAGTAAAGTCAGCTGCCCAGATGCCTGATGTCAGTTTGTAGCAGGCTTTTGGCCCTCTAAGGGAATCTAGTCTTCCAGTATGTGGCAGCTTCCATCTGGAAGAAATGCTGTTTCGTTCGGGATTGAGGGTTGCCGAGGCCAGGTGCCCAGCAGAGGGAGTTGGGCACAAATGATGTACTGTTTCCAGGGGTAAGTAAAGTCAGCTGCCCAGGTGCCTGATGTCAGTTTGTAGCAGGCCTTTGGCTCTCCAAGTGATGCTAGTCTTCCTGTTCAATGCAGCTTGCATCTGGAAAAAATCCTGTTCCGTTCAAGATTTTAGGTTCCCGAAGCCGGGTGCCCGGCAGAGGGAGTTGGGCACAAATGATGGCCTGTTTCCAGGGGTAAGTAAAGTCAGCTGCCCAGGTGCCTGATGTCACTTTGTAGGAGGCCTTTGGCCCTCCATGGGAAGCCACGCTTCCTGCTTGTGGCAGCTTGCATCTGGAAGAAATCCTGTTCCGTTCGGGATTGTAGGTGGCCGAGGCCAGGTGCCCGGCACAGGGAGTTGGGAACATAGGATGGCCTGTTTCCAGGGGTAAGTAAAGTCAGCTGCCCAGGTGCCTGATATCAGTTTGTAGGAGGCCTTTGGCCCTCCAAGGGAAGCTAGTCTTCCAGTTCGTGGCAGCATGCATCTGGAAGAAGTCCTGTTCCGTTCGGGATTGTAGGTGGCCGAGGCCAGGTGCCCGGCAGAGGGAGTTGGGCACAAAGGATGGCCTGTTTCCAGAGGTAAGTAAAGTCAGCTGCCCAGGTGCCTGATGTCAGTTTGTAGGAGGCCTTTGGCCCTCCATGGGAAGCCAGGCTTCCTGCTTGTGGCAGCTTGCATGTGGCAGAAATCCTGTTCCGTTCGGGATTGTAGGTGGCTGAGGCCTGGTTCCCGGCAGAGGGAGTTGGGCACAAAGGATGGCCTGTTTTCCAGGGGTAAGTAAAGTCAGCTGCCCAGGTGCCTGATGTAAGTTTGTAGGAGGCCTTTGGCCCTCTAAGGGAAGGTAGTCTTCCAGTTTGTGGCAGCTTGCATCTGGAAGAAATCCTGTTCCGTTTAGGATCGTAGGTGGCCGAGGCCTGGTGCCCGGCAGAGGGAGTTGGGAACAAAGGATGGCCTGTTTCCAGAGGTAAGTAAAGTCAGCTGCCCAGGTGCCTGATGTCAGTTTGTAGGAGGCCTTTAACCCTCCAAGGGAAGCAAGTCTTCCAGTTTGTGGCAGCTTGCATCTGGAAGAAATCCTGTTCCGTTCGGGATTTTAGGTGGCCGAGACTACGTGCCCGGCAGAGGGAGTTGGGCACAAATGATGGCCTGTTTCCAGGGGTAAGTAAAGTCAGCTGCCCAGGTGCCTGATGTCAGTTTGTTACAGGCCTATGGCCCCCCAAGTGATGCTAGTCTTCCTGTTCAAGGCAGCTTGCATCTTGAAAAAATCCTGTTCCGTTCAAGATTGTAGGTGGCTGAAGCCAGGTGCCCGGCAGAGGGAGTTGGGAACAAAGGATGGCCTGTTTTTAGGTGTAAGTAAAGTCAGCTGCCCAGGTGCCTGATGTCAGTTTGTAGAAGGCCTTTGGCCCTCCATGGGAAGCCAGGCTTCCTGCTTGTGGCAGCTTGCATCTGGAAGAAATCCTGTTTTGTTCGGGATTGTAGGTGCACGGAGCCGGGTTCCCGGCAGCGGGCGTTGGGAACAAAGGATGGCCTGTTTCCAGGGGTAAGTAAAGTCAGCTGCCCAGGTGCCTGATGTCAGTTTGTAGGAGGCCTTTGGCCCTCCATGAGAAGCCAGGCTTCCAGCTTGTGGCAGCTTGCATCTGGAAGAAATCCTGTTCTGTTTGGGATTGTAGGTGGCCGAGGCCTGGTGCCCGGCAGAGGGAGTTGGGCACAAAGGATGGCCTGTTTCCAGGGGTAAGTAAAGTCAGCTGCCCAGGTGCCTGATGTCAGTTTGCAGGTGGCAATTGTTCCTCCATGGGAAGCCAGGCTTCCTGCTTGTGGCAGCTTGCATCTGGAAGAAATCCTGTTTTGTTCGGGATTGTAGGTGGCCGGAGCCAGGTGCCCTGCTGAGGGAGTTGGGTACAAAGAATGGCCTGTTTCCAGGGGTAAGTAAAGTCAGCTGCCCAGGTGCCTGATGTCACTTTGTAGGAGGCCTTTGGCCCTCCATGAGAAGCCAGGCTTCCTGCTTGTGGCAGCTTGCATCTGGAAGAAATGCTGTTTCGTTCGGGATTGTAGGTGGCCGGAGGCAGGTGCCCTGCTGAGGGAGTTGGGAAAAAAGGATGGCCTGTTTCCAGGGTAAGTAAAGTCAGCTGCCCAGGTGCCTGGTGTCAGTTTGTAGGAGGCCTTTGGAACTCCAAGGGAAGCAAGTCTTCCAGTTTGTGGCAGCTTGCATCTGGAAGAAATCCTGTTCCGTTCGGGATTGTAGGTGGCCGAGGCAAGGTGCCCGGCAGAGGGAGTTGGGCACAAAGGATGGCCTGATTCCAGGGGTAAGTAAAGTCAGCTGCCCAGGTGCCTTGTGTCAGTTTGCAAGAGGCCTTTGGCCCTCCAAGGGAAGCAAGTCTTCCAGTTTGTAGAAACTTGCATCTGGAAGAAATCCTGTTCCGCTCGGGATTGAAGGTGGCCGAGGTCAGGTGCCCGGCAGAGGGAGTTGGGCACAAAGGATGGCCTGTTTCCAGGGGTAAGTAAAGTCAGCTGCCCAGGTGCCTGATGTCAGTTTGTTGCAGGCCTTTGGCCCTCCATGGGAAGCCTGGCTTCCTGCTTGTGGCAGCTTGCGTCTGGAAAAAATGCTGTTCCGTTCGGGATTGTAGGTGGCCGAGGCCTGCTGCCCGGCAGAGGGAGTTTGGCACAAATAATGGCCTGTTTCCAGGGGTAAGAAATGACAGCTGCCCAGGTGCCTGATGTCAGTTTGTAGCAGGCCTTTGGCCCTCCAAGGGAAACTAGTCTTCTAGTTTGTGGCAGCTTGCATCTGGAAGAAATCCTGTTCCGTTTAGGATCGTAGGTGGCCGAGGCCTGGTGCCCGGCAGAGGGAGTTGGGAACAAAGGATGGCCTGTTTCCAGGGGTAAGTAAAGTCAGCTGCCCAGGTGCCTGATGGCAGTTTGTAGCAGGCCTTTGGCCCTCCAAGGGAAACTAGTCTTCCAGTTTGTGGCAGCTTGCATCTGCAAGAAATCCTGTTCCGTTCGGTATCATAGGTGGCCGAGGCCAGGTGCCCGGCAGAGGGAGTAGGGCAAAAAGGATGGCCTGTTTTCAGGGGTAAGTAAAGTCAGCTGCCCAGGTGCCTGATGTCAGTTTGTTGCAGGCCTATGGCCCTCCAAGTGATGCTTGTCTTCCTGTTCAAGGCAGCTTGCATCTGGAAGAAATCCTGTTCCTTTCGGGATTGTAGGTGACTGAGGCCAGGTGCCCGGCAGAGGGAGTTGGGCACAAATGAAGGACTGTTTCCAGGGGTAAGTAAAGTCAGCTGCCCAGGTGCCTGATGTCAGTTTGTAGGAGGCCTTTGGCCCTTCATGGGAAGCTAGTCTTCCAGTTTGTGGCAGCTTGCATCTGGAAGAAATCCTGTTCCGTTTGGGATTGTAGGTGGCCGAGGTCACGTGCCCGGCAGAGGGAGTTGGGCACAAAGGATGGCCTGTTTCCAGGGGTAAGTAAAGTCAGCTGCCCAGATGCCTGATGTCAGTTTGTAGCAGGCTTTTGGCCCTCTAAGGGAATCTAGTCTTCCAGTATGTGGCAGCTTCCATCTGGAAGAAATGCTGTTTCGTTCGGGATTGAGCGTTGCCGAGGCCAGGTGCCCAGCAGAGGGAGTTGGGCACAAATGATGTACTGTTTCCAGGGGTAAGTAAAGTCAGCTGCCCAGGTGCCTGATGTCACTTTGTAGGAGGCCTTTGGCCCTCCATGGGAAGCCACGCTTCCTGCTTGTGGCAGCTTGCATCTGGAAGAAATCCTGTTCCGTTCGGGATTGTAGGTGGCCGAGGCCAGGTGCCCGGCACAGGGAGTTGGGAACATAGGATGGCCTGTTTCCAGGGGTAAGTAAAGTCAGCTGCCCAGGTGCCTGATATCAGTTTGTAGGAGGCCTTTGGCCCTCCAAGGGAAGCTAGTCTTCCAGTTCGTGGCAGCATGCATCTGGAAGAAGTCCTGTTCCGTTCGGGATTGTAGGTGGCCGAGGCCAGGTGCCCGGCAGAGGGAGTTGGGCACAAAGGATGGCCTGTTTCCAGAGGTAAGTAAAGTCAGCTGCCCAGGTGCCTGATGTCAGTTTGTAGGAGGCCTTTGGCCCTCCATGGGAAGCCAGGCTTCCTGCTTGTGGCAGCTTGCATGTGGCAGAAATCCTGTTCCGTTCGGGATTGTAGGTGGCTGAGGCCTGGTTCCCGGCAGAGGGAGTTGGGCACAAAGGATGGCCTGTTTTCCAGGGGTAAGTAAAGTCAGCTGCCCAGGTGCCTGATGTAAGTTTGTAGGAGGCCTTTGGCCCTCTAAGGGAAGGTAGTCTTCCAGTTTGTGGCAGCTTGCATCTGGAAGAAATCCTGTTCCGTTTAGGATCGTAGGTGGCCGAGGCCTGGTGCCCGGCAGAGGGAGTTGGGAACAAAGGATGGCCTGTTTCCAGAGGTAAGTAAAGTCAGCTGCCCAGGTGCCTGATGTCAGTTTGTAGGAGGCCTTTAACCCTCCAAGGGAAGCAAGTCTTCCAGTTTGTGGCAGCTTGCATCTGGAAGAAATCCTGTTCCGTTCGGGATTTTAGGTGGCCGAGACTACGTGCCCGGCAGAGGGAGTTGGGCACAAATGATGGCCTGTTTCCAGGGGTAAGTAAAGTCAGCTGCCCAGGTGCCTGATGTCAGTTTGTTACAGGCCTATGGCCCCCCAAGTGATGCTAGTCTTCCTGTTCAAGGCAGCTTGCATCTTGAAAAAATCCTGTTCCGTTCAAGATTGTAGGTGGCTGAAGCCAGGTGCCCGGCAGAGGGAGTTGGGAACAAAGGATGGCCTGTTTTTAGGTGTAAGTAAAGTCAGCTGCCCAGGTGCCTGATGTCAGTTTGTAGAAGGCCTTTGGCCCTCCATGGGAAGCCAGGCTTCCTGCTTGTGGCAGCTTGCATCTGGAAGAAATCCTGTTTTGTTCGGGATTGTAGGTGCACGGAGCCGGGTTCCCGGCAGCGGGCGTTGGGAACAAAGGATGGCCTGTTTCCAGGGGTAAGTAAAGTCAGCTGCCCAGGTGCCTGATGTCAGTTTGTAGGAGGCCTTTGGCCCTCCATGAGAAGCCAGGCTTCCAGCTTGTGGCAGCTTGCATCTGGAAGAAATCCTGTTCTGTTTGGGATTGTAGGTGGCCGAGGCCTGGTGCCCGGCAGAGGGAGTTGGGCACAAAGGATGGCCTGTTTCCAGGGGTAAGTAAAGTCAGCTGCCCAGGTGCCTGATGTCAGTTTGCAGGTGGCAATTGTTCCTCCATGGGAAGCCAGGCTTCCTGCTTGTGGCAGCTTGCATCTGGAAGAAATCCTGTTCCGTTCGGGATTGTAGGTGGCCGGAGCCAGGTGCCCTGCTGAGGGAGTTGGGTACAAAGAATGGCCTGTTTCCAGGGGTAAGTAAAGTCAGCTGCCCAGGTGCCTGATGTCACTTTGTAGGAGGCCTTTGGCCCTCCATGAGAAGCCAGGCTTCCTGCTTGTGGCAGCTTGCATCTGGAAGAAATGCTGTTTCGTTCGGGATTGTAGGTGGCCGGAGGCAGGTGCCCTGCTGAGGGAGTTGGGAAAAAAGGATGGCCTGTTTCCAGGGTAAGTAAAGTCAGCTGCCCAGGTGCCTGGTGTCAGTTTGTAGGAGGCCTTTGGAACTCCAAGGGAAGCAAGTCTTCCAGTTTGTGGCAGCTTGCATCTGGAAGAAATCCTGTTCCGTTCGGGATTGTAGGTGGCCGAGGCAAGGTGCCCGGCAGAGGGAGTTGGGCACAAAGGATGGCCTGATTCCAGGGGTAAGTAAAGTCAGCTGCCCAGGTGCCTTGTGTCAGTTTGCAAGAGGCCTTTGGCCCTCCAAGGGAAGCAAGTCTTCCAGTTTGTAGAAACTTGCATCTGGAAGAAATCCTGTTCCGCTCGGGATTGAAGGTGGCCGAGGTCAGGTGCCCGGCAGAGGGAGTTGGGCACAAAGGATGGCCTGTTTCCAGGGGTAAGTAAAGTCAGCTGCCCAGGTGCCTGATGTCAGTTTGTTGCAGGCCTTTGGCCCTCCATGGGAAGCCTGGCTTCCTGCTTGTGGCAGCTTGCGTCTGGAAAAAATGCTGTTCCGTTCGGGATTGTAGGTGGCCGAGGCCTGCTGCCCGGCAGAGGGAGTTTGGCACAAATAATGGCCTGTTTCCAGGGGTAAGAAATGACAGCTGCCCAGGTGCCTGATGTCAGTTTGTAGCAGGCCTTTGGCCCTCCAAGGGAAACTAGTCTTCTAGTTTGTGGCAGCTTGCATCTGGAAGAAATCCTGTTCCGTTTAGGATCGTAGGTGGCCGAGGCCTGGTGCCCGGCAGAGGGAGTTGGGAACAAAGGATGGCCTGTTTCCAGGGGTAAGTAAAGTCAGCTGCCCAGGTGCCTGATGGCAGTTTGTAGCAGGCCTTTGGCCCTCCAAGGGAAACTAGTCTTCCAGTTTGTGGCAGCTTGCATCTGCAAGAAATCCTGTTCCGTTCGGTTTCATAGGTGGCCGAGGCCAGGTGCCCGGCAGAGGGAGTAGGGCAAAAAGGATGGCCTGTTTTCAGGGGTAAGTAAAGTCAGCTGCCCAGGTGCCTGATGTCAGTTTGTTGCAGGCCTATGGCCCTCCAAGTGATGCTTGTCTTCCTGTTCAAGGCAGCTTGCATCTGGAAGAAATCCTGTTCCGTTCGGGATTGTAGGTGACTGAGGCCAGGTGCCCGGCAGAGGGAGTTGGGCACAAATGAAGGACTGTTTCCAGGGGTAAGTAAAGTCAGCTGCCCAGGTGCCTGATGTCAGTTTGTAGGAGGCCTTTGGCCCTTCATGGGAAGCTAGTCTTCCAGTTTGTGGCAGCTTGCATCTGGAAGAAATCCTGTTCCGTTTGGGATTGTAGGTGGCCGAGGTCACGTGCCCGGCAGAGGGAGTTGGGCACAAAGGATGGCCTGTTTCCAGGGGTAAGTAAAGTCAGCTGCCCAGATGCCTGATGTCAGTTTGTAGCAGGCTTTTGGCCCTCTAAGGGAATCTAGTCTTCCAGTATGTGGCAGCTTCCATCTGGAAGAAATGCTGTTTCGTTCGGGATTGAGGGTTGCCGAGGCCAGGTGCCCAGCAGAGGGAGTTGGGCACAAATGATGTACTGTTTCCAGGGGTAAGTAAAGTCAGCTGCCCAGGTGCCTGATGTCACTTTGTAGGAGGCCTTTGGCCCTCCATGGGAAGCCACGCTTCCTGCTTGTGGCAGCTTGCATCTGGAAGAAATCCTGTTCCGTTCGGGATTGTAGGTGGCCGAGGCCAGGTGCCCGGCACAGGGAGTTGGGAACATAGGATGGCCTGTTTCCAGGGGTAAGTAAAGTCAGCTGCCCAGGTGCCTGATATCAGTTTGTAGGAGGCCTTTGGCCCTCCAAGGGAAGCTAGTCTTCCAGTTCGTGGCAGCATGCATCTGGAAGAAGTCCTGTTCCGTTCGGGATTGTAGGTGGCCGAGGCCAGGTGCCCGGCAGAGGGAGTTGGGCACAAAGGATGGCCTGTTTCCAGAGGTAAGTAAAGTCAGCTGCCCAGGTGCCTGATGTCAGTTTGTAGGAGGCCTTTGGCCCTCCATGGGAAGCCAGGCTTCCTGCTTGTGGCAGCTTGCATGTGGCAGAAATCCTGTTCCGTTCGGGATTGTAGGTGGCTGAGGCCTGGTTCCCGGCAGAGGGAGTTGGGCACAAAGGATGGCCTGTTTTCCAGGGGTAAGTAAAGTCAGCTGCCCAGGTGCCTGATGTAAGTTTGTAGGAGGCCTTTGGCCCTCTAAGGGAAGGTAGTCTTCCAGTTTGTGGCAGCTTGCATCTGGAAGAAATCCTGTTCCGTTTAGGATCGTAGGTGGCCGAGGCCTGGTGCCCGGCAGAGGGAGTTGGGAACAAAGGATGGCCTGTTTCCAGAGGTAAGTAAAGTCAGCTGCCCAGGTGCCTGATGTCAGTTTGTAGGAGGCCTTTAACCCTCCAAGGGAAGCAAGTCTTCCAGTTTGTGGCAGCTTGCATCTGGAAGAAATCCTGTTCCGTTCGGGATTTTAGGTGGCCGAGACTACGTGCCCGGCAGAGGGAGTTGGGCACAAATGATGGCCTGTTTCCAGGGGTAAGTAAAGTCAGCTGCCCAGGTGCCTGATGTCAGTTTGTTACAGGCCTATGGCCCCCCAAGTGATGCTAGTCTTCCTGTTCAAGGCAGCTTGCATCTTGAAAAAATCCTGTTCCGTTCAAGATTGTAGGTGGCTGAAGCCAGGTGCCCGGCAGAGGGAGTTGGGAACAAAGGATGGCCTGTTTTTAGGGGTAAGTAAAGTCAGCTGCCCAGGTGCCTGATGTCAGTTTGTAGGAGGCCTTTGGCCCTCCATGGGAAGCCAGGCTTCCTGCTTGTGGCAGCTTGCATCTGGAAGAAATCCTGTTCCGTTCGGGATTGTAGGTGCACGGAGCCGGGTTCCCGGCAGCGGGCGTTGGGAACAAAGGATGGCCTGTTTCCAGGGGTAAGTAAAGTCAGCTGCCCAGGTGCCTGATGTCAGTTTGTAGGAGGCCTTTGGGCCTCCATGAGAAGCCAGGCTTCCAGCTTGTGGCCGCTTGCATCTGGAAGAAATCCTGTTCTGTTTGGGATTGTAGGTGGCCGAGGCCTGGTGCCCGGCAGAGGGAGTTGGGCACAAAGGATGGCCTGTTTCCAGGGGTAAGTAAAGTCAGCTGCCCAGGTGCCTGATGTCAGTTTGCAGGTGGCAATTGTTCCTCCATGGGAAGCCAGGCTTCCTGCTTGTGGCAGCTTGCATCTGGAAGAAATCCTGTTCCGTTCGGGATTGTAGGTGGCCGGAGCCAGGTGTCCTGCTGAGGGAGTTGGGTACAAAGGATGGCCTGTTTCCAGGGGTAAGTAAAGTCAGCTGCCCAGGTGCCTGATGTCACTTTGTAGGAGGCCTTTGGCCCTCCATGGGAAGCCAGGCTTCCAGCTTGTGGCAGCTTGCATCTGGAAGAAATCCTGTTCCGTTCGGGATTATAGGTGCACGGAGCCGGGTGACCGGCAGAGGGAGTTGGGAACAAAGGATGGCCTGTTTCCAGGAGTAAGTAAAGTCAGCTGCCCAGGTGCCTGATGTCAATTATTAGCAGGCCTTTGGCCCTCCAAGGGAAGCTAGTCTTCCAGTTCGTGGCAGCATGCATCTGGAAGAAGTCCTGTTCCGTTCGGGATTGTAGGTGGCCGAGGCCAGGTGCCCGGCAGAGGGAGTTGGGCACAAAGGATGGCCTGTTTCCAGAGGTAAGTAAAGTCAGCTGCCCAGGTGCCTGATGTCAGTTTGTAGGAGGCCTTTGGCCCTCCATGGGAAGCCAGGCTTCCTGCTTGTGGCAGCTTGCATCTGGCAGAAATCCTGTTCCGTTCGGGATTGTAGGTGGCTGAGGCCTGGTTCCCGGCAGAGGGAGTTGGGCACAAAGGATGGCCTGTTTCCAGGGGTAAGTAAAGTCAGCTGCCCAGGTCCCTGATGTAAGTTTTTAGCAGGCCTTTGGCCCTCTAAGGGAAGGTAGTCTTCCAGTTTGTGGCAGCTTGCATCTGGAAGAAATCCTGTTCCGTTTAGGATCGTAGGTGGCCGAGGCCTGGTGCCCGGCAGAGGGAGTTGGGAACAAAGGATGGCCTGTTTCCAGAGGTAAGTAAAGTCATGTACCCAGGTTCCTGATGTCAGTTTGTAGGAGGCCTTTGGCCCTCCATGGGAAGGTAGTCTTCCAGTTTGTGGCAGCTTGCATCTGGAAGAAATCCTGTTCCGTTCGGGATTTTAGGTGGCCGAGACTACGTGCCCGGCAGAGGGAGTTGGGCACAAATGATGGCCTGTTTCCAGGGGTAAGTAAAGTCAGCTGCCCAGGTGCCTGATGTCAGTTTGTTACAGGCCTATGGCCCCCCAAGTGATGCTAGTCTTCCTGTTCAAGGCAGCTTGCATCTTGAAAAAATCCTGTTCCGTTCAAGATTGTAGGTGGCTGAAGCCAGGTGCCCGGCAGAGGGAGTTGGGAACAAAGGATGGCCTGTTTTTAGGGGTAAGTAAAGTCAGCTGCCCAGGTGCCTGATGTCAGTTTGTAGGAGGCCTTTGGCCCTCCATGGGAAGCCAGGCTTCCTGCTTTTGGCAGCTTGCATCTGGAAGAAATCCTGTTTTGTTCGGGATTGTAGGTGCACGGAGCCGGGTTCCCGGCAGCGGGCGTTGGGAACAAAGGATGGCCTGTTTCCAGGGGTAAGTAAAGTCAGCTGCCCAGGTGCCTGATGTCAGTTTGTAGGAGGCCTTTGGCCCTCCATGAGAAGCCAGGCTTCCAGCTTGTGGCAGCTTGCATCTGGAAGAAATCCTGTTCTGTTTGGGATTGTAGGTGGCCGAGGCCTGGTGCCCAGCAGAGGGAGTTGGGCACAAAGGATGGCCTGTTTCCAGGGGTAAGTAAAGTCAGCTGCCCAGGTGCCTGATGTCAGTTTGCAGGTGGCAATTGTTCCTCCATGGGAAGCCAGGCTTCCTGCTTGTGGCAGCTTGCATCTGGAAGAAATCCTGTTCCGTTCGGGATTGTAGGTGGCCGGAGCCAGGTGCCCTGCTGAGGGAGTTGGGTACAAAGGATGGCCTGTTTCCAGGGGTAAGTAAAGTCAGCTGCCCAGGTGCCTGATGTCACTTTGTAGGAGGCCTTTGGCCCTCCATGAGAAGCCAGGCTTCCTCCTTGTGGCAGCTTGCATCTGGAAGAAATGCTGTTTCGTTCGGGATTGTAGGTGGCCGGAGGCAGGTGCCCTGCTGAGGGAGTTGGGAAAAAAGGATGGCCTGTTTCCAGGGTAAGTAAAGTCAGATGCCCAGGTGCCTGGTGTCAGTTTGTAGGAGGCCTTTGGAACTCCAAGGGAAGCAAGTCTTCCAGTTTGTGGCAGCTTGCATCTGGAAGAAATCCTGTTCCGTTCGGGATTGTAGGTGGCCGAGGCAAGGTGCCCGGCAGAGGGAGTTGGGCACAAAGGATGGCCTGTTTCCAGGGGTAAGTAAAGTCAGCTGCCCAGGTGCCTTGTGTCAGTTTGGAAGAGGCCTTTGGCCCTCCAAGGGAAGCAAGTCTTCCAGTTTGTAGAAACTTGCATCTGGAAGAAATCCTGTTCCGCTCGGGATTGAAGGTGGCCGAGGTCAGGTGCCCGGCAGAGGGAGTTGGGCACAAAGGATGGCCTGTTTCCAGGGGTAAGTAAAGTCAGCTGCCCAGGTGCCTGATGTCAGTTTGTTGCAGACCTTTGGCCCTCCATGGGAAGCCAGGCTTCCTGCTTGTGGCAGCTTGCGTCTGGAAAAAATGCTGTTCCGTTCGGGATTGTAGGTGGCCGAGGCCTGCTGCCCGGCAGAGGGAGTTTGGCACAAATAATGGCCTGTTTCCAGGGGTAAGAAATGACAGCTGCCCAGGTGCCTGATGTCAGTTTGTAGCAGGCCTTTGGCCCTCTAAGGCAAGGTAGTCATCCAGTTTGTGGCAGCTTGCATCTGGAAGAAATCCTATTCCGTTTAGGATCGTAGGTGGCCGAGGCCTGGTGCCCAGCAGAGGGAGTTGGGCACAAAGGATGGCCTGTTTCCAGGGGTAAGTAATGTCAGCTGCACAGGTGCCTGATGTCACTTTGTTGCAGGCCTAAGGCCCAGCAAGTGAGGCTAGTCTTCCTGTCCAAGGCAGCTTGCATCTGGAAAAAATCCTGTTCCGTTCAAGATTGTAGGTGGCTGAAGCCAGGTGCCCGGCAGAGGGAGTTGGAAACAAAGGATGGCCTGTTTCCAGGGGGAAGTAAAGTCAGCTGCCCAGGTGCCTGATGTCACTTTGTAGGAGGCCTTTGGCCCTCCAAGAGAAGCCGGGCTTCCAGCTTGTGGCAGCTTGCATCTGGAAGAAATCCTGTTCCGTTTGGGATTGTAGGTGGCCGATCCCGCGTGCCCGGCAGAGGGAGTTGGGCACAAAGGATGGCCAGTTTCCAGAGGTAAGTAAAGTCAGCTGCCCAGGTGCCTGATGTCAGTTTGTAGGAGGCCTTTGGCCCTCCATGGGAAGCCAGGCTTCCTGCTTGTGGCAGCTTGCATCTGGAAGAAATCCTGTTCCGTTCGGGATAGTAGGTGGCCGAGGCCTGGTGTCCGGCAGAGGGAGTTGGGCACAAAAGATGGCCTGTTTTCAGGGGTAAGAAAAGACACCTGCCCAGGTGCCTGATGTCAGTTTGTAGCAGGCCTTTGGCCCTCTAAGAGAAAGGTAGTCTTCCAGTTTGTGGCCGCTTGCATCTGGAAGAAATCTTGTTCCGTTTAGGATCGTAGGTGGCCGAGGCCTGGTGCCCGACTGAGGGAGTTGGGAACAAAGGATGGCCTGTTTTTAGGTGTAAGTAAAGTCAGCTGCCCAGGTGCCTGATGTCAGTTTGTAGAAGGCCTTTGGCCCTCCATGGGAAGCCAGGCTTCCTGCTTGTGGCAGCTTGCATCTGGAAGAAATCCTGTTTTGTTCGGGATTGTAGGTGCACGGAGCCGGGTTCCCGGCAGCGGGCGTTGGGAACAAAGGATGGCCTGTTTCCAGGGGTAAGTAAAGTCAGCTGCCCAGGTGCCTGATGTCAGTTTGTAGGAGGCCTTTGGCCCTCCATGAGAAGCCAGGCTTCCAGCTTGTGGCAGCTTACATCTGGAAGAAATCCTGTTCTGTTTGGGATTGTAGGTGGCCGAGGCCTGGTGCCCGGCAGAGGGAGTTGGGCACAAAGGATGGCCTGTTTCCAGGGGTAAGTAAAGTCAGCTGCCCAGGTGCCTGATGTCAGTTTGCAGGTGGCAATTGTTCCTCCATGGGAAGCCAGGCTTCCTGCTTGTGGCAGCTTGCATCTGGAAGAAATCCTGTTCCGTTCGGGATTGTAGGTGGCCGGAGCCAGGTGCCCTGCTGAGGGAGTTGGGTACAAAGGATGGCCTGTTTCCAGGGGTAAGTAAAGTCAGCTGCCCAGGTGCCTGATGTCACTTTGTAGGAGGCCTTTGGCCCTCCATGAGAAGCCAGGCTTCCTGCTTGTGGCAGCTTGCATCTGGAAGAAATGCTGTTTCGTTCGGGATTGTAGGTGGCCGGAGGCAGGTGCCCTGCTGAGGGAGTTGGGAAAAAAGGATGGCCTGTTTCCAGGGTAAGTAAAGTCAGCTGCCCAGGTGCCTGGTGTCAGTTTGTAGGAGGCCTTTGGAACTCCAAGGGAAGCAAGTCTTCCAGTTTGTGGCAGCTTGCATCTGGAAGAAATCCTGTTCCGTTCGGGATTGTAGGTGGCCGAGGCAAGGTGCCCGGCAGAGGGAGTTGGGCACAAAGGATGGCCTGATTCCAGGGGTAAGTAAAGTCAGCTGCCCAGGTGCCTTGTGTCAGTTTGCAAGAGGCCTTTGGCCCTCCAAGGGAAGCAAGTCTTCCAGTTTGTAGAAACTTGCATCTGGAAGAAATCCTGTTCCGCTCGGGATTGAAGGTGGCCGAGGTCAGGTGCCCGGCAGAGGGAGTTGGGCACAAAGGATGGCCTGTTTCCAGGGGTAAGTAAAGTCAGCTGCCCAGGTGCCTGATGTCAGTTTGTTGCAGGCCTTTGGCCCTCCATGGGAAGCCTGGCTTCCTGCTTGTGGCAGCTTGCGTCTGGAAAAAATGCTGTTCCGTTCGGGATTGTAGGTGGCCGAGGCCTGCTGCCCGGCAGAGGGAGTTTGGCACAAATAATGGCCTGTTTCCAGGGGTAAGAAATGACAGCTGCCCAGGTGCCTGATGTCAGTTTGTAGCAGGCCTTTGGCCCTCCAAGGGAAACTAGTCTTCTAGTTTGTGGCAGCTTGCATTTGGAAGAAATCCTGTTCCGTTTAGGATCGTAGGTGGCCGAGGCCTGGTGCCCGGCAGAGGGAGTTGGGAACAAAGGATGGCCTGTTTCCAGGGGTAAGTAAAGTCAGCTGCCCAGGTGCCTGATGGCAGTTTGTAGCAGGCCTTTGGCCCTCCAAGGGAAACTAGTCTTCCAGTTTGTGGCAGCTTGCATCTGCAAGAAATCCTGTTCCGTTCGGTATCATAGGTGGCCGAGGCCAGGTGCCCGGCAGAGGGAGTAGGGCAAAAAGGATGGCCTGTTTTCAGGGGTAAGTAAAGTCAGCTGCCCAGGTGCCTGATGTCAGTTTGTTGCAGGCCTATGGCCCTCCAAGTGATGCTTGTCTTCCTGTTCAAGGCAGCTTGCATCTGGAAGAAATCCTGTTCCGTTCGGGATTGTAGGTGACTGAGGCCAGGTGCCCGGCAGAGGGAGTTGGGCACAAATGAAGGACTGTTTCCAGGGGTAAGTAAAGTCAGCTGCCCAGGTGCCTGATGTCAGTTTGTAGGAGGCCTTTGGCCCTTCATGGGAAGCTAGTCTTCCAGTTTGTGGCAGCTTGCATCTTGAAGAAATCCTGTTCCGTTTGGGATTGTAGGTGGCCGAGGTCACGTGCCCGGCAGAGGGAGTTGGGCACAAAGGATGGCCTGTTTCCAGGGGTAAGTAAAGTCAGCTGCCCAGATGCCTGATGTCAGTTTGTAGCAGGCTTTTGGCCCTCTAAGGGAATCTAGTCTTCCAGTATGTGGCAGCTTCCATCTGGAAGAAATGCTGTTTCGTTCGGGATTGAGGGTTGCCGAGGCCAGGTGCCCAGCAGAGGGAGTTGGGCACAAATGATGTACTGTTTCCAGGGGTAAGTAAAGTCAGCTGCCCAGGTGCCTGATGTCAGTTTGTAGCAGGCCTTTGGCTCTCCAAGTGATGCTAGTCTTCCTGTTCAATGCAGCTTGCATCTGGAAAAAATCCTGTTCCGTTCAAGATTTTAGGTTCCCGAAGCCGGGTGCCCGGCAGAGGGAGTTGGGCACAAATGATGGCCTGTTTCCAGGGGTAAGTAAAGTCAGCTGCCCAGGTGCCTGATGTCACTTTGTAGGAGGCCTTTGGCCCTCCATGGGAAGCCACGCTTCCTGCTTGTGGCAGCTTGCATCTGGAAGAAATCCTGTTCCGTTCGGGATTGTAGGTGGCCGAGGCCAGGTGCCCGGCACAGGGAGTTGGGAACATAGGATGGCCTGTTTCCAGGGGTAAGTAAAGTCAGCTGCCCAGGTGCCTGATATCAGTTTGTAGGAGGCCTTTGGCCCTCCAAGGGAAGCTAGTCTTCCAGTTCGTGGCAGCATGCATCTGGAAGAAGTCCTGTTCCGTTCGGGATTGTAGGTGGCCGAGGCCAGGTGCCCGGCAGAGGGAGTTGGGCACAAAGGATGGCCTGTTTCCAGAGGTAAGTAAAGTCAGCTGCCCAGGTGCCTGATGTCAGTTTGTAGGAGGCCTTTGGCCCTCCATGGGAAGCCAGGCTTCCTGCTTGTGGCAGCTTGCATGTGGCAGAAATCCTGTTCCGTTCGGGATTGTAGGTGGCTGAGGCCTGGTTCCCGGCAGAGGGAGTTGGGCACAAAGGATGGCCTGTTTTCCAGGGGTAAGTAAAGTCAGCTGCCCAGGTGCCTGATGTAAGTTTGTAGGAGGCCTTTGGCCCTCTAAGGGAAGGTAGTCTTCCAGTTTGTGGCAGCTTGCATCTGGAAGAAATCCTGTTCCGTTTAGGATCGTAGGTGGCCGAGGCCTGGTGCCCGGCAGAGGGAGTTGGGAACAAAGGATGGCCTGTTTCCAGAGGTAAGTAAAGTCAGCTGCCCAGGTGCCTGATGTCAGTTTGTAGGAGGCCTTTAACCCTCCAAGGGAAGCAAGTCTTCCAGTTTGTGACAGCTTGCATCTGGAAGAAATCCTGTTCCGTTCGGGATTTTAGGTGGCCGAGACTACGTGCCCGGCAGAGGGAGTTGGGCACAAATGATGGCCTGTTTCCAGGGGTAAGTAAAGTCAGCTGCCCAGGTGCCTGATGTCAGTTTGTTACAGGCCTATGGCCCCCCAAGTGATGCTAGTCTTCCTGTTCAAGGCAGCTTGCATCTTGAAAAAATCCTGTTCCGTTCAAGATTGTAGGTGGCTGAAGCCAGGTGCCCGGCAGAGGGAGTTGGGAACAAAGGATGGCCTGTTTTTAGGGGTAAGTAAAGTCAGCTGCCCAGGTGCCTGATGTCAGTTTGTAGGAGGCCTTTGGCCCTCCATGAAAAGCCAGGCTTCCTGCTTGTGGCAGCTTGCATCTGGAAGAAATCCTGTTCCGTTCGGGATTGTAGGTGCACGGAGCCGGGTTCCCGGCAGCGGGCGTTGGGAACAAAGGATGGCCTGTTTCCAGGGGTAAGTAAAGTCAGCTGCCCCGGTGCCTGATGTCAGTTTGTAGGAGGCCTTTGGCCCTCCATGAGAAGCCAGGCTTCCAGCTTGTGGCAGCTTGCATCTGGAAGAAATCCTGTTCTGTTTGGGATTGTAGGTGGCCGAGGCCTGGTGCCCGGCAGAGGGAGTTGGGCACAAAGGATGGCCTGTTTCCAGGGGTAAGTAAATTCAGCTGCCCAGGTGCCTGATGTCAGTTTGCAGGTGGCAATTGTTCCTCCATGGGAAGCCAGGCTTCCTGCTTGTGGCAGCTTGCATCTGGAAGAAATCCTGTTCCGTTCGGGATTGTAGGTGGCCGGAGCCAGGTGTCCTGCTGAGGGAGTTGGGTACAAAGGATGGCCTGTTTCCAGGGGTAAGTAAAGTCAGCTGCCCAGGTGCCTGATGTCACTTTGTAGGAGGCCTTTGGCCCTCCATGGGAAGCCAGGCTTCCAGCTTGTGGCAGCTTGCATCTGGAAGAAATCCTGTTCCGTTCGGGATTATAGGTGCACGGAGCCGGGTGCCCGGCAGAGGGAGTTGGGAACAAAGGATGGCCTGTTTCCAGGAGTAAGTAAAGTCAGCTGCCCAGGTGCCTGATGTCAATTATTAGCAGGCCTTTGGCCCTCCAAGGGAAGCTAGTCTTCCAGTTCGTGGCAGCATGCATCTGGAAGAAGTCCTGTTCCGTTCGGGATTGTAGGTGGCCGAGGCCAGGTGCCCGGCAGAGGGAGTTGGGCACAAAGGATGGCCTGTTTCCAGAGGTAAGTAAAGTCAGCTGCCCAGGTGCCTGATGTCAGTTTGTAGGAGGCCTTTGGCCCTCCATGGGAAGCCAGGCTTCCTGCTTGTGGCAGCTTGCATCTGGCAGAAATCCTGTTCCGTTCGGGATTGTAGGTGGCTGAGGCCTGGTTCCCGGCAGAGGGAGTTGGGCACAAAGGATGGCCTGTTTCCAGGGGTAAGTAAAGTCAGCTGCCCAGGTCCCTGATGTAAGTTTTTAGCAGGCCTTTGGCCCTCTAAGGGAAGGTAGTCTTCCAGTTTGTGGCAGCTTGCATCTGGAAGAAATCCTGTTCCGTTTAGGATCGTAGGTGGCCGAGGCCTGGTGCCCGGCAGAGGGAGTTGGGAACAAAGGATGGCCTGTTTCCAGAGGTAAGTAAAGTCATGTACCCAGGTTCCTGATGTCAGTTTGTAGGAGGCCTTTGGCCCTCCATGGGAAGGTAGTCTTCCTGCTTTTGGCAGCTTGCATCTGGAAGAAATCCTGTTTTGTTCGGGATTGTAGGTGCACGGAGCCGGGTTCCCGGCAGCGGGCGTTGGGAACAAAGGATGGCCTGTTTCCAGGGGTAAGTAAAGTCAGCTGCCCAGGTGCCTGATGTCAGTTTGTAGGAGGCCTTTGGCCCTCCATGAGAAGCCAGGCTTCCAGCTT
The DNA here is from genome assembly GCF_029207755.1 of Chamaea fasciata. Lineage (NCBI taxonomy): Eukaryota > Metazoa > Chordata > Aves > Passeriformes > Sylviidae > Chamaea > Chamaea fasciata. The sequence continues at coordinate 5,563 of NW_027094808.1, read as the reverse complement.
GTGGCAGCTTGCATCTGGAAGAAATCCTGTTCTGTTTGGGATTGTAGGTGGCCGAGGCCTGGTGCCCGGCAGAGGGAGTTGGGCACAAAGGATGGCCTGTTTCCAGGGGTAAGTAAAGTCAGCTGCCCAGGTGCCTGATGTCAGTTTGCAGGTGGCAATTGTTCCTCCATGGGAAGCCAGGCTTCCTGCTTGTGGCAGCTTGCATCTGGAAGAAATCCTGTTCCGTTCGGGATTGTAGGTGGCCGGAGCCAGGTGCCCTGCTGAGGGAGTTGGGTACAAAGGATGGCCTGTTTCCAGGGGTAAGTAAAGTCAGCTGCCCAGGTGCCTGATGTCACTTTGTAGGAGGCCTTTGGCCCTCCATGAGAAGCCAGGCTTCCTGCTTGTGGCAGCTTGCATCTGGAAGAAATGCTGTTTCGTTCGGGATTGTAGGTGGCCGGAGGCAGGTGCCCTGCTGAGGGAGTTGGGAAAAAAGGATGGCCTGTTGCCAGGGTAAGTAAAGTCAGCTGCCCAGGTGCCTGGTGTCAGTTTGTAGGAGGCCTTTGGAACTCCAAGGGAAGCAAGTCTTCCAGTTTGTGGCAGCTTGCATCTGGAAGAAATCCTGTTCCGTTCGGGATTGTAGGTGGCCGAGGCAAGGGGCCCGGCAGAGGGAGTTGGGCACAAAGGATGGCCTGTTTCCAGGGGTAAGTAAAGTCAGCTGCCCAGGTGCCTTGTGTCAGTTTGGAAGAGGCCTTTGGCCCTCCAAGGGAAGCAAGTCTTCCAGTTTGTAGAAACTTGCATCTGGAAGAAATCCTGTTCCGCTCGGGATTGAAGGTGGCCGAGGTCAGGTGCCCGGCAGAGGGAGTTGGGCACAAAGGATGGCCTGTTTCCAGGGGTAAGTAAAGTCAGCTGCCCAGGTGCCTGATGTCAGTTTGTTGCAGACCTTTGGCCCTCCATGGGAAGCCAGGCTTCCTGCTTGTGGCAGCTTGCGTCTGGAAAAAATGCTGTTCCGTTCGGGATTGTAGGTGGCCGAGGCCTGCTGCCCGGCAGAGGGAGTTTGGCACAAATAATGGCCTGTTTCCAGGGGTAAGAAATGACAGCTGCCCAGGTGCCTGATGTCAGTTTGTAGCAGGCCTTTGGCCCTCTAAGGCAAGGTAGTCATCCAGTTTGTGGCAGCTTGCATCTGGAAGAAATCCTATTCCGTTTAGGATCGTAGGTGGCCGAGGCCTGGTGCCCAGCAGAGGGAGTTGGGCACAAAGGATGGCCTGTTTCCAGGGGTAAGTAATGTCAGCTGCCCAGGTGCCTGATGTCACTTTGTTGCAGGCCTAAGGCCCAGCAAGTGAGGCTAGTCTTCCTGTCCAAGGCAGCTTGCATCTGGAAAAAATCCTGTTCCGTTCAAGATTGTAGGTGGCTGAAGCCAGGTGCCCGGCAGAGGGAGTTGGAAACAAAGGATGGCCTGTTTCCAGGGGGAAGTAAAGTCAGCTGCCCAGGTGCCTGATGTCACTTTGTAGGAGGCCTTTGGCCCTCCATGGGAAGCCAGGCTTCCTGCTTGTGGCAGCTTGCATCTGGAAGAAATCCTGTTCCGTTCGGGATTGTAGGTGGCCGGAGCCAGGTGCCCTGCTGAGGGAGTTGGGTACAAAGGATGGCCTGTTTCCAGGGGTAAGTAAAGTCAGCTGCCCAGGTGCCTGATGTCACTTTGTAGGAGGCCTTTGGCCCTCCATGAGAAGCCAGGCTTCCTGCTTGTGGCAGCTTGCATCTGGAAGAAATGCTGTTTCGTTCGGGATTGTAGGTGGCCGGAGGCAGGTGCCCTGCTGAGGGAGTTGGGAAAAAAGGATGGCCTGTTTCCAGGGTAAGTAAAGTCAGCTGCCCAGGTGCCTGGTGTCAGTTTGTAGGAGGCCTTTGGAACTCCAAGGGAAGCAAGTCTTCCAGTTTGTGGCAGGCTTGCATCTGGAAGAAATCCTGTTCCGTTCGGGATTGTAGGTGGCCGAGGCAAGGTGCCCGGCAGAGGGAGTTGGGCACAAAGGATGGCCTGTTTCCAGGGGTAAGTAAAGTCAGCTGCCCAGGTGCCTTGTGTCAGTTTGGAAGAGGCCTTTGGCCCTCCAAGGGAAGCAAGTCTTCCAGTTTGTAGAAACTTGCATCTGGAAGAAATCCTGTTCCGCTCGGGATTGAAGGTGGCCGAGGTCAGGTGCCCGGCAGAGGGAGTTGGGCACAAAGGATGGCCTGTTTCCAGGGGTAAGTAAAGTCAGCTGCCCAGGTGCCTGATGTCAGTTTGTTGCAGACCTTTGGCCCTCCATGGGAAGCCAGGCTTCCTGCTTGTGGCAGCTTGCGTCTGGAAAAAATGCTGTTCCGTTCGGGATTGTAGGTGGCCGAGGCCTGCTGCCCGGCAGAGGGAGTTTGGCACAAATAATGGCCTGTTTCCAGGGGTAAGAAATGACAGCTGCCCAGGTGCCTGATGTCAGTTTGTAGCAGGCCTTTGGCCCTCTAAGGCAAGGTAGTCATCCAGTTTGTGGCAGCTTGCATCTGGAAGAAATCCTATTCCGTTTAGGATCGTAGGTGGCCGAGGCCTGGTGCCCAGCAGAGGGAGTTGGGCACAAAGGATGGCCTGTTTCCAGGGGGTAAGTAATGTCAGCTGCCCAGGTGCCTGATGTCACTTTGTTGCAGGCCTAAGGCCCAGCAAGTGAGGCTAGTCTTCCTGTCCAAGGCAGCTTGCATCTGGAAAAAATCCTGTTCCGTTCAAGATTGTAGGTGGCTGAAGCCAGGTGCCCGGCAGAGGGAGTTGGAAACAAAGGATGGCCTGTTTCCAGGGGGAAGTAAAGTCAGCTGCCCAGGTGCCTGATGTCACTTTGTAGGAGGCCTTTGGCCCTCCATGGGAAGCCAGGCTTCCTGCTTGTGGCAGCTTGCATCTGGAAGAAATCCTGTTCGTTCGGGATTGTAGGTGCACGGAGCCGAGTGCCCGGCAGAGGGAGTTGGGATCAAAGGATGGCCTGTTTCCAGGGGTAAGTAAAGTCAGCTGCCCAGGTGCCTGATGTCAGTTTGTAGGAGGCCTTTGGCCCTCCAAGAGAAGCCGGGCTTCCAGCTTGTGGCAGCTTGCATCTGGAAGAAATCCTGTTCCGTTTGGGATTGTAGGTGGCCGATCCCGCGTGCCCGGCAGAGGGAGTTGGGCACAAAGGATGGCCAGTTTCCAGAGGTAAGTAAAGTCAGCTGCCCAGGTGCCTGATGTCAGTTTGTAGGAGGCCTTTGGCCCTCCATGGGAAGCCAGGCTTCCTGCTTGTGGCAGCTTGCATCTGGAAGAAATCCTGTTCCGTTCGGGATAGTAGGTGGCCGAGGCCTGGTGTCCGGCAGAGGGAGTTGGGCACAAAAGATGGCCTGTTTTCAGGGGTAAGAAAAGACACCTGCCCAGGTGCCTGATGTCAGTTTGTAGCAGGCCTTTGGCCCTCTAAGAGAAAGGTAGTCTTCCAGTTTGTGGCCGCTTGCATCTGGAAGAAATCTTGTTCCGTTTAGGATCGTAGGTGGCCGAGGCCTGGTGCCCGACTGAGGGAGTTGGGAACAAAGGATGGCCTGTTTTTAGGTGTAAGTAAAGTCAGCTGCCCAGGTGCCTGATGTCAGTTTGTAGAAGGCCTTTGGCCCTCCATGGGAAGCCAGGCTTCCTGCTTGTGGCAGCTTGCATCTGGAAGAAATCCTGTTTTGTTCGGGATTGTAGGTGCACGGAGCCGGGTTCCCGGCAGCGGGCGTTGGGAACAAAGGATGGCCTGTTTCCAGGGGTAAGTAAAGTCAGCTGCCCAGGTGCCTGATGTCAGTTTGTAGGAGGCCTTTGGCCCTCCATGAGAAGCCAGGCTTCCAGCTTGTGGCAGCTTACATCTGGAAGAAATCCTGTTCTGTTTGGGATTGTAGGTGGCCGAGGCCTGGTGCCCGGCAGAGGGAGTTGGGCACAAAGGATGGCCTGTTTCCAGGGGTAAGTAAAGTCAGCTGCCCAGGTGCCTGATGTCAGTTTGCAGGTGGCAATTGTTCCTCCATGGGAAGCCAGGCTTCCTGCTTGTGGCAGCTTGCATCTGGAAGAAATCCTGTTCCGTTCGGGATTGTAGGTGGCCGGAGCCAGGTGCCCTGCTGAGGGAGTTGGGTACAAAGGATGGCCTGTTTCCAGGGGTAAGTAAAGTCAGCTGCCCAGGTGCCTGATGTCACTTTGTAGGAGGCCTTTGGCCCTCCATGAGAAGCCAGGCTTCCTGCTTGTGGCAGCTTGCATCTGGAAGAAATGCTGTTTCGTTCGGGATTGTAGGTGGCCGGAGGCAGGTGCCCTGCTGAGGGAGTTGGGAAAAAGGATGGCCTGTTTCCAGGGTAAGTAAAGTCAGCTGCCCAGGTGCCTGGTGTCAGTTTGTAGGAGGCCTTTGGAACTCCAAGGGAAGCAAGTCTTCCAGTTTGTGGCAGCTTGCATCTGGAAGAAATCCTGTTCCGTTCGGGATTGTAGGTGGCCGAGCAAGGTGCCCGGCAGAGGGAGTTGGGCACAAAGGATGGCCTGATTCCAGGGGTAAGTAAAGTCAGCTGCCCAGGTGCCTTGTGTCAGTTTGCAAGAGGCCTTTGGCCCTCCAAGGGAAGCAAGTCTTCCAGTTTGTAGAAACTTGCATCTGGAAGAAATCCTGTTCCGCTCGGGATTGAAGGTGGCCGAGGTCAGGTGCCCGGCAGAGGGAGTTGGGCACAAAGGATGGCCTGTTTCCAGGGGTAAGTAAAGTCAGCTGCCCAGGTGCCTGATGTCAGTTTGTTGCAGGCCTTTGGCCCTCCATGGGAAGCCTGGCTTCCTGCTTGTGGCAGCTTGCGTCTGGAAAAAATGCTGTTCCGTTCGGGATTGTAGGTGGCCGAGGCCTGCTGCCCGGCAGAGGGAGTTTGGCACAAATAATGGCCTGTTTCCAGGGGTAAGAAATGACAGCTGCCCAGGTGCCTGATGTCAGTTTGTAGCAGGCCTTTGGCCCTCCAAGGGAAACTAGTCTTCTAGTTTGTGGCAGCTTGCATCTGGAAGAAATCCTGTTCCGTTTAGGATCGTAGGTGGCCGAGGCCTGGTGCCCGGCAGAGGGAGTTGGGAACAAAGGATGGCCTGTTTCCAGGGGTAAGTAAAGTCAGCTGCCCAGGTGCCTGATGGCAGTTGTAGCAGGCCTTTGGCCCCTCCAAGGGAAACTAGTCTTCCAGTTTGTGGCAGCTTGCATCTGCAAGAAATCCTGTTCCGTTCGGTATCATAGGTGGCCGAGGCCAGGTGCCCGGCAGAGGGAGTAGGGCAAAAAGGATGGCCTGTTTTCAGGGGTAAGTAAAGTCAGCTGCCCAGGTGCCTGATGTCAGTTTGTTGCAGGCCTATGGCCCTCCAAGTGATGCTTGTCTTCCTGTTCAAGGCAGCTTGCATCTGGAAGAAATCCTGTTCCGTTCGGGATTGTAGGTGACTGAGGCCAGGTGCCCGGCAGAGGGAGTTGGGCACAAATGAAGGACTGTTTCCAGGGGTAAGTAAAGTCAGCTGCCCAGGTGCCTGATGTCAGTTTGTAGGAGGCCTTTGGCCCTTCATGGGAAGCTAGTCTTCCAGTTTGTGGCAGCTTGCATCTTGAAGAAATCC
>NW_027094807.1:0-51907 GCF_029207755.1 Chamaea fasciata | reverse complement strand
ACAAAGGATGGGCCAGTTTCCAGAGGTAAGTAAAGTCAGCTGCCCAGGTGCCTGATGTCAGTTTGTAGGAGGCCTTTGGCCCTCCAAGGGAAGCCAGGCTTCCAGCTTGTGGCAGCTTGCATCTGGAAAGAAATCCTGTTCCGTTTGGGATTGTAGGTGGCCGAGGCCTGCTGCCCGGCAGAGGCAGTTGGGCACAAAGGATGGCCTGTTTCCCAGGGGTAAGTAAAGTCAGCTGCCCAGGTGCCTGATGTCAGTTTGTTGCAGGCCTATGGCCCACCAAGTGAGGCTAGTCTTCCTGTCCAAGGCAGCTTGCATCTGGTAAAAATCCTGTTCCTTTCAAGATTGTAGGTGGCTGAAGCCAGGTGCCCGGCAGAGGGAGTTGGGAACAAAGGATGGCCTGTTTCCAGGGGTAAGTAAAGTCAGCTGCCCGGGTGCCTGATGTCAGTTTGTAGGAGGCCTTTGGCCCTCCAAGGGAAGCCGGGCTTCCAGCTTGTGGCAGCTTGCATCTGGAAGAAATCCTGTTCCGTTTGGGATTGTAGGTGGCCGAGGCCTGGTGCCCGGCAGAGGGAGTTGGGCACAAAGGATGGCCAGTTTCCAGAGGTAAGTAAAGTCCAGCTGCCCAGGTGCCTGATGTCAGTTTGTAGGAGCCTTTGGCCCTCCAAGGGAAGCCAGGCTTCCAGCTTGTGGCAGCTTGCATCTGGAAGAAATCCTGTTCCGTTTGGGATTGTAGGTGGCCGAGGCCTGGTGCCCGGCAGAGGGAGTTGGGCACAAAGGATGGGCCTGTTTCCAGGGGTAAGTAAAGTCAGCTGCCCAGGTGCCTGATGTCAGTTTGTAGGAGGCCTTTGGCCCTCCATGGGAAGCCGGGCTTCCTGCTTGTGGCAGCTTGCTTCTGGAAGAAATCCTGTTCCGTTCGGGATTGTAGGTGGCCGAGGCCAGGTGCCCGGCTAAGGGAGTTGGGCACAAAAGATGGCCTGTTTCCCGGGGTAAGAAAAGACAGCTGCCCAGGTGCCTGATGTCAGTTTGTAGCAGGCCTTTGGCCCTCTATGGGAAGGTAGTCTTCCAGGTTTGTGGCAGCTTGCATCTGGAAGAAATCCTGTTCCGTTTAGGATCGTAGGTGGCCGAGGCCTGGTGCCCGGCAGAGGGAGTTGGGAACAAAGGATGGCCTGTTTCCAGGGGTAAGTAAAGTCAGCTGCCCAGGTGCCTGATGTCAGTTTGTAGCAGGCCTTTGGCCCTCCAAGGGAAACTAGTCTTCCAGTTTGTGGCAGCTTGCATCTGGAAGAAATCCTGTTCCGTTCGGTATCATAGGTGGCCGAGGCCTGGCGCCCGGCTGAGGGAGTTGGGAACAAAGGATGGCCTGTTTCTAGGGGTAAGTAAAGTCAGCTGCCCCAGGTGTTTGGTGTCAGTTTGTAGGAGGCCTTTGGCCCTCCAAGGAAAGCAAGTCTTCCAGTTTTGTGGCAGCTTGCATCTGGAAGAAATCCTGTTCCGTTCGAGATTGTTGGTGTCCGAGGCCAGGTGCCCGGGCAGAGGGAGTAGGGCACAAAGGATGGCCTGTTTTCAGGGGTAAGTAAAGTCAGCTGCCCAGGTGCCTGATGTCAGTTTGTTGCAGGCCTATGACCTCCAAGTGATGCTTGTCTTCCTGTTCAAGGCAGCTTGCATCTGGAAAAAATCCTGTTCCGTTCAAGACTGTAGGTGGCTGAAGATGGGTGCCCGGCAGAGGGAGTTGGGAACAAAGGATGGCCTGTTTTTAGGGGTAAGTAAAGTCAGCTGCCCAGGTGCCTGATGTCAGTTTGTAGCAGGCCTTTGGCCCTCCATGGGAAGCCAGGCTTCCTGCTTGTGGCAGCTTGCATCTTTAAGAAATCCTGTTCCGTTTGGGATCGTAGGTGGCCAAGGCCAGGTGCCCGGCAGAGGGAGTTGGGCACAAAGGATGGCCTTTTTCCAGCGGTAAGTAAAGTCAGCTGCCCAGGTGCCTGATGTCAGTTTGTAGGAGGCCTTTGGCCCTCCAAGGGAAGCCAGGCTTCCAGCTTGTGGCAGCTTGCATCTTGAGGAAATCCTGTTCCGTTTGGGATTGTAGCTGGCCGAGGCCTGGTGCCCGGCAGAGGGAGTTGGGCACAAAGGATGGCCTGTTTCCAGGGGTAAGTAAAGTCAGCTGCCCAGGGCCCTGATGTCAGTTTGTAGGAGGCCTTTGGCCCTCCAAGGGAAGCCAGGTTTCCCAGCTTGCGGCAGCTTGCATCTGGAAGAAATCCTGTCCCGTTTGGGATTGTAGGTGGCCGAGGCCAGGTGCCCGGCAGAAGGAGTTGGGCACAAATGATGGCCTGTTTCCAGGGGTAAGTAAAGTCAGCTGCCCAGGTGCCTGATGTCAGTTTGTAGGAGGCATTTGTCCCTCCAAGTGCAGCCAGGCTTCCAGCTTGTGGCAGCTTGCATCTGGAAGAAATCCTGTTCCGTTTGGGATCGTAGGTGGCCGAGGCCTGGTGCCCTGCTGCGGGAGTTGGGAACAAAGGATGGCCTGTTTCCAGAGGTAAGTAAAGTCAGCTGCCCAGGTGCCTGATGTCAGTTTGTAGCAGGCCTTTGGCCCTCCAAGGGAAACTAGTCTTCCAGTTTGTGGCAGCTTGCATCTGGAAGAAATCCTGTTCCGTTTAGGATCGTAGGTGGCCGAGGCCTGGTGCCCGGCAGAGGGAGTTGGGAACAAAGGATGGCCTGTTTCCAGGGGTAAGTAAAGTCAGCTGCCCAGGTGTTTGGTGTCTGTTTGTAGGAGGCCTTTGGCCCTCCAAGGAAAGCAAGTCTTCCAGTTTGTGGCAGCTTGCATCTGGAAGAAATCCTGTTCCGTTCGGGATTGTAGGTGTCCGGAACCGGGTGCCCTGCTGAGGGAGTAGGGAACAAAGGATGGCCTGTTTCCCAGGGGTAAGTAAAGTCAGCTGCCCAGGTGCCTGATGTCAGTTTGTTGCAGGCCTATGGCCCTCCAAGTGATGCTTGTCTTCCTGTTCAAGGCAGCTTGCATCTGGAAAAAAATCCTGTTTCGTTCAAGATTGTAGGTGGCTGAAGCTGGGTGCCCGGCAGAGGGAGTTGGGAACAAAGGATGGCCTGTTTTTAGGGGTAAGTAAAGTCATCTGCCCAGGTGCCTGATGTCAGTTTGTAGGAGGCCTTTGGCCCTCCATGGGAAGCCAGGCTTCCTGCTTGTGGCAGCTTGCATCTTTAAGAAATCCTGTTCCGTTCGGGATCGTAGGTGGCCGAGGCCTGGTGCCCGGCAGAGGGAGTTGGGCACAAATGATGGCCTGTTTCCAGGGGTAAGTAAAGTCAGCTGCCCAGGTGCCTGATGTCAGTTTGTAGGAGGCCTTTGGCCCTCCAAGGAAGCCAGGCTTCCAGCTTGTGGCTGCTTGCATCTGGAAGTAATCCTGTTCCGTTCGGGATTGTAGGTGGCCGAGGCCTGGTGCCCCGGCAGAGGGAGTTGGGCACAAAGATGGCCTGTTTCCAGGGGTAAGTAAAGTCAGCTGCCCAGATGCCTGATGTCAGTTTGTAGGAGGCCTTTGGCCCTCTAAGGGAATCTAGTCTTCCAGTTTGTGGCAGCTTCCATCTGGAAGAAATCCTGTTTCGTTCGGGATTGTAGGTGGCCGAGGCCAGGTGCCCAGCAGAGGGAGTTGGGCACAAATGATGTACTGTTTCCAGGGGTAAGTAAAGTCAGCTGCCCAGGTGCCTGATGTCAGTTTGTAGCAGGCCTTTGGCTCTCCAAGTGATGCTAGTCATTCCTGTTCAATGCAGCTTGCATCTGGAAAAAATCCTGTTCCGTTCAAGATTTTAGGTTCCCGAAGCCGGGTGCCCGGCAAAGGGAGTTGGGCACAAATGATGGCCTCTTTCCAGGGGTTAGTAAAGTCAGCTGCCCAGGTGTCTGATGTCAGTTTGTAGCAGGCCTTTGTCCCTCCATGGGAAGCCAGGCTTCCAGCTTGTGGCAGCTTGCATCTGGAAGAAATGCTGTTCCGTTCGGGATTGTAGGTGGCCGAGGCTAGGTGCCCGGCAGAGGGAGTTGGGCACAAAGGATGGCCTGTTTCCATAGGTAAGTAAAGTTAGCTGCCCAGGTGCCTGGTGTCAGTTTGTAGGAGGCCTTTGGCCCTTCAAGGGAAGCTAGTCTTCCAGTTTGTGGCAGCTTGCATCTTGAAGAAATGCTGTTCTGCTCGGGATTGTAGGTTGCCAAGGCCTGATGCCCGGCAGAGGGAGTTGGGAAAAAAAGGATGGCCTGTTTTTAGGGGTAAGTAAAGTCAGCTGCCCAGGTGCCTGATGTCAGTTTGTAGGAGGCCTTTGGCCCTCCAAGAGCAGCCAGGCTTCCAGCTTGTGGTAGCTTCCATCTTGAAGAAATCCTGTTCCGTTCGGGATCGTAGGTGGCCGAGTCCTGGTGCCCAGCTAAGTAAGTTGGAACAAAGGATGGCCTGTTTCCAGGGGTAAGTAAAGTCATCTGCCCAGGTGCCTGATGTCAGTTTGTAGGAGGCCTTTGGCCCTCCAAGGCAAGCAAGTCTTTCAGTTTGTGGCAGCTTGCATCGCGAAGAAATCCTGTTCCGTTCGGGATTGTAGGTGGCCGAGGCCTGGTGCCCGGCAGAGGGAGTTGGGCACAAAGGATGGCCTGTTTCCAGGGGTAAGTAAAGTCAGCTGCCCAGGTGCCTGATGTCAGTTTGTAGGAGGCCTTTGGCCCTCCAAGGGAAACTAGTCTTCCAGTTTGTGGCAGCTTGCATCTGGAAGAAATCCTGTTCCGTTCGGGAGTGTAGGTGGCCGAGGCCTGGTGCCCTGCAGAGGAGTTGGGCACAAATGATGGCCTGTTTCCAGGGGTAAGTAAAAGTCAGCTGCCCAGGTGCCTGATGTCAGTTTGTAGGAGGCCTTTGGCCCTCTAAGGGAAGCTAGTCTTCCAGTTTGTGGCAGCTTGCATCTGGAACAAATCCTGTTCCGTTCGGGATTGTAGGTGGCTGTGGCCACGTGCCCGGCAGGGAGTTTGGCAAAAAGGATGGCCTGTTTCCAGGGGTAAGTAAAGTCAGCTGCCCAGGTGCCTGATGTCATTTTGCAGGTGGTAATTGTCCCTCCATGGGAAGCCAGGCTTCCTGCTTGTGGCTGCTTGCATCTGGAAGTAATTCTGTTCCATTCGGGATTGTAGGTGCACGGAGCCGGGAGCCCGGCAGAGGGAGCTGGGCACAAAGGATGGCCTGTTTCCAGGGGTAAGTAAAGTCAGCTGCCCAGGTGCCTGATGTCAGTTTGTAGGAGGCCTTTGGCCCTTCAAGGGAAACTAGTCTTCCAGTTTGTGGCAGCTTGCATCTGGAAGAAATCCTGTTCCGTTCGGGATTGTAGGTGGCCGAGGCCAGGTGCCCGGCAGAGGGAGTTGGGAACAAAGGATGGCCTGTTTCCAGGGGTAAGTAAAGCCAGCTGCCCAGGTGCCTGATGTCAGTTTGTAGGAGGCCTTTGGCCCGCTAAGGGAAAGTAGTCTTCTAGTTTGTGGCAGCTTGCATCTGGAGAAATCCTGTTCCGATCGGGATTGTAGGTGGCCGAGGCCAGGTGCCCAGCAGAGGGAGTTGGGCACAAATGATGGCCTGTTTCCAGGGGAAAGTAAAGTCAGCTGCGCAGGTGCCTGATGTCAGTTTGCAGGTGGCTATTGTTCCTCCATGGAAGCCAGGCTTCCAGCTTGTGGCTGCTTGCATCTGGAAGTAATCCTGTTCCGTTCGGGATTGTAGGTGGCCGAGGCCTGGTTCCCGGCAGAGGGAGTTGGGCACAAAGATGGCCTGTTTCAAGGGGTAAGTAAAGTCAGCTGCCCAGGATGCCTGATGTCAGTTTGTAGCGAGGCCTTTGGCCCTCCTAAGGGAAAGCTAGTCTTCCTGTTCAAGGCAGCTTGCATCTGGAAGAAATCCTGTTCCGTTCGGGATTGTAGGTGGCCGAGCCCAGTTGCCCGGCTGAGAGAGTTGGGCACAAATAATGTCATGTTTCTTTAGGAAAGTAAAGTCAGCTGCCCAGGTGCCTGATGTCAGTTTGTAGGAGGCCTTTGGCTCCTCAAGTGAAGCCACATTTCCAGCTTGTGGCAGCTTGCATCTGGAAGAACTCCGGTTCCGTTCGGGATTGTAGGTGGCCGAGGCCAGCTGCCCGGCAGAGGGAGTTGGGCGCAAAGGATGTCCTGTTTCCAGGGGTAAGTAAAGTCAGCTGCCCAGGTGCCTGATGTCAGTTTTTAGGAGGCCTTTGGCCCTCCATGGGAAGCCAGGCTTCCTGCTTCAGGCAGCTTGCATCTGGAAGAAATCCTGTTCCGTTCGGGATTGTAGGTGGCCGGAGGTGGGTGCCCGGATGAGGGAGTTAGACACAAAAGGATGGGCTGTTTCCAGTGGTAAGTAAAGTCAGCCTGCCCAGGTGCCTGATGTCAGTTTGCAGGTGGCTATTGGTCCTCCATGGAAAGGCAGGCTTCCAGCTTGTGGCAGCTTGCATCGGGAAGTAATCCTGATCTGTTCGGGATTGCAGGAGGCTGGCCGAGGCCTGGTAGCCCGGCAGAGGAAGTTGGGACCAAAGGATGGCCTGTATCCAGGGGTAAGTAAAGTCAGCTGCCCAGGTGCCTGATGTCAGTTTGTAGGAGGCCTTTGGTCCTCCAAGTGAAGCCACGTTTCCAGCTTGTGGCAGCTTGCATCTGGAAGAACTCCTGTTCCGTTCGGGATTGTAGGTGGCCAAGGCCTGGTGCCCGGCAGAGGAAGATGGGCACAAAGAATGGACTGTTTCCAGGGCTAAGTAAAGTCAGCTGCCCAGGTTCCTGATGTCAGTTTGTAGGAGGACATTTGCCCTCCAAGGGAAGCTAGTCTTCCAGTTTGTGGCAGCTTGCATCTGTAAGAAATCCTGTTCCGTTCGGGATTGTAGGTGGTCGGAGCTGGGTGCCTGGCGGAGGGAGTTGAACACAAAGGATGGGCTGTTTCCAGGGGTAAGTAAAGTCAGCTGCCCAGGTGCCTGATGTCAGTTTGTAGGAGGCCTTTGCCCTCCAAGGGAAGCCAGGCTTCCACTTTGTGGCAGCTTCCATCTGGAAGAAATCCTGTTCCATTCGGGATTGTAGGTGGGCCGAGGCCCAGGTTCCCAGCAGAGGGAGGTAGGCACAAATGATGGCCTGTTTCATGAGGAAAGTAAAGTCAGCTGCCCAAGTGCCTGATGTCAGTTTTGTAGGAGGCCTTTGGTCCTCCATGGGAAGCCAGGCTTCCAGCTAGTGGCAGCTTGCATCGGGAAGAAATCCTGTTCCGTTCGGGATTGTAAGTGGTCGTGGCCAGGTGCCCGGCAGAGGGAGTTGGGCACAAAGGATGGCCTGTTTCCAGGGGTAAGTAAAGTCAGCTGCCAACGTGCCTGATGTCCAGTTTGTAGGAGTCCTTTGGCCCTCCAAGGTAAGCCAGGCTTCAAGTTTGTGGCAGCTTGCATCTGGAAGAAATGCTGTTCTGTTCGGGATTGTAGGTGGCCGAGGCCAGGTGCCCGGCAGAGGGAGTTGGGCACAGAGGATGTCCTGTTTCCAGGGGTAAGTAAAGTCAGCTGCCCAAGTGCCTGATGGTCAGGTTTGTAGGAGGCCTTTGGCCCTCCATGGGAAGCCAGGCTTCCTGCTTGTGGCAGCTTGCATCTGGAAGAAATCCTGTTCCGTTCGGGATTGTAGGTGGCCAAGCCTGGTGCCCGGCAGAGGGAGTTGGGCACAAAGGATGGGACTGTTTCCAGGGGTAAGTAAAGTCAGCTGCCCAGGTGCCTGATGTCAGTTTGTAGGGGGCCTTTGGCCCTCCAAGGGAAGCGAGTCTTTATGTTCAAGGCAGCTTGCATCGGGAAGAAATCCTGTTCCGTTCGGGATTGTAGGTGGCCGGAGCTGGGTGCCCAGAAGAGGAGTTGGGCACAAAGGATGGCCTGTTTCCAGGGGTAAGTAAAGTCAGCTGCCCAGGTGCCCCTGATGTCAGTTTGTAGGAGGCCTTTGGCCCTCCATGGAAGCCAGGCTTCCTGCTTGTGGCAGCTTGCATCTGGAAGATCTCCTGTTCCATTCGGGATTGTAGGTGGCCAAGGCCTGGTGCCCGGCAGAGGGAGTTGGGCACGAAGGATGGACTGTTTCCAGGGGTAAGTAAAGTCAGCTGCCCAGGTGCCTGATGTCAGTTTGTAGAAGGCCTTTGGCCCTCCAAGGTGAGCTAGTCTTCAGCTTGTGGCAGCTTGCATCTGGAAGAAATCCTGTTCCGTTCGGGATTGTAGGTGGCCAAGGCCAGGTGCCCGGCAGAGGGAGTTGGGCACAAACGATGTCCTGTTTAGAGGGATAAGTAAAGTCAGGCTGCCCACGTGCCTGATGTCAGTTTGTAGGAGGCCTTTGGCCCTCCATGGGAAGCCAGGCTTCCTGCTTGTGGCAGCTTGCATCTGGACGAAATCCTGTTTTGTTCGGGATTGTAGGATTCCAGAGCTGGGTGCCCGCTGAGGGAGTTGGACACAAAGGATGGGCTGTTTCCAGGGTGTAAGTAAAGTCAGCTGCCCAGGTGCCTGATGTCAGTTTGTAGGAGGCCTTTGGCCCTCCATGGGAAGCCAGGTTTTCCTGCTTGTGGCAGCTTGCATCTGGAAGAAATCCTGTTCCGTTCGGGATTGTAGGTGGCCAAGGCCTGGTGCCCGAAAGAGGGAGTTGGGCACAAAGGATGTCCTGTTTCCAGGGGTAAGTAAAGTCAGCTGCCCAGGTGCCTGATGTAAGTTTGTAGGAGGCCTTTGGCCCTCCATGGGAAGCCAGGCTTCCAGTTTGTGGCAGCTTGCATCTGGAAGAAATTCTGTTCTGTTCAGGATTGTAGGTGGCCGAGGCCAGTTGCCTGGGCTGAGGGAGTTGGGCACAAAGGATGTCCTGTTTTCCAGGGGGTAAGTAAAGTCAGCTGCCCAGGTGCCTGATGTCAGTTTGTAGGAGGCCTTTGGCCCTCCATGGGAAGCCAGGCTTCCAGTTTGTGGCAGCTTGCATCTGGAAGAAATCCTGTTCCGTTCGGGATTGTAGGTGGCCGAGGCCAGTTGCCGGGCTGAGGGAGTTGGGCACAAACGATGTCCTTTTTAGGGGGATAAGTAAAGTCAGCTGCCCACGTGCCTGATGTCAGTTTGTAGGAGGCCTTTGGCCCTCCATGGGAAGCCAGGCTTCCTGCTTGTGGCAGCTTGCATCTGGAAGAAATGCTGTTCCGTTCGGGATTGTAGGAGTCCAGAGGTGGGTGCCCGGCTGAGGGAGTTGGACACAAAGGATGGGCTGTTTCCAGGGGTAAGTAAAGTCAGCTGCCCAGGTGCCTGATGTCAGTTTGTAGGAGGCCTTTGGCCCTCCATGGGAAGCCAGGCTTCCTGCTTGTGGCAGCTTGCATCTGGAACAAATGCTGTTCCGTTCGGGATTGTAGGTGGCCGAGGTCAGGTGCCCGGCAGAGGGAGTTGGGCACAAATGATGGCCTGTTTCATGAGGAAAGTAAAGTCAGCTGCCCAGGTGCCTGATGTCAGTTTGTAGGAGGCCTTTGGTCCTCCATGCGAAGCCATGCTTCCACCTTGTGGCAGCTTGCATCTGGAAGAAATGCTGTTCCGTTCGGGATTGTAGGTGGCCAAGGCCTGGTGCACAGCAGAAGGAGTTGGGCACAAAGGATGGGCTGTTTCCAGGGGTAAGTAAAGTCAGCTGCCAGGTGCCTGATGTCAGTCTGTAGGAGGCCTTTGGTCCTCCAAGTGAAGCCACGTTTCCAGCTTGTGGCAGCTTGCATCTGGAAGAACTCCTGTTCCGTTCGGGATTGTAGGTGCCCAAGGCCTGGTGCCCGGCAGAGGAAGTTGGGCACAAAGGATGGACTGTTTCCAGGGGTAAGTAAAGTCAGCTGCCCAGGTTCCTGATGTCAGTTTGTAGGAGGACATTTGCCCTCCAAGGGAAGCTAGTCTTCCAGTTTGTGGCAGCTTGCATCTGTAAGAAATCCTGTTCCGTTCGGGATTGTAGGTGGCCGAGGCCAGGTGCCCGGCAGAGGGAGTTTTGCACAAAGGATGTCCTGTTTCCAGGGGTAAGTAAAGTCAGCTGCCCAGGTGCCTGATGTCAGTTTGTAGGAGGCCTTTGGCCCTCCATGGGAAGCCAGGTTTCCTGCTTGTGGCAGCTTGCATCTGGAAGAAATCCTGTTTTGTTCGGGATTGTAGGAGTCCGGAGCTGGGTGCCCGGCTGAGGGAGTTGGACACAAATGATGGGCTGTTTCTAGGGGTAAGTAAAGTCAGCTGCCCAGGTGCCTGATGTCAGTTTGTAGGAGGCTTATGGCCCTCCATGGGAAGCCAGATTTTCTGCTTGTGGCAGCTTGCATCTGGAAGAAATCCTGTTTCGTTCGGGATTGTAGGTGGCCAAGGCCTGGTGCCGGCAGAGGGAGTTGGGCACAAATGTTGGCCTGTTTCCAGGGGTAAGTAAAGTCAGCTGCCCAGGTGCCTGATGTCAGTTTGTAGGAGGCCTTTGGCACTCCATGGGAAGCCAGGCTTCCTGCTTGTGGCAGCTTGCATCTGGAAGAAATTCTGTTCTGTTCGGGATTGTAGGTGGCCGAGGCCAGGTGCCCAGCAGAGGGATTTGGGCACAAATGATGGCCTGTTTCATGAGGAAAGTAAAGTGAGCTGCCCAAATGCCTGATTTCAGTTTGTAGGAGGCCTTTGGCCCTCCATGGGAAGCCAGGCTTCCTGCTTGTGGCAGCTTGCATCTGGAAGAAATCCTGTTCCGTTCGGGATTGTAGGTGGCCAAGGCCTGGTGCCCGGCAGAGGGAGTTGTGCACAAAGGATGGACACTTTCCAGGGGTAAGTAAAGTCAGCTGCCCAGGTGCCTGATGTCAGTTTGTAGGAGGCCTTTGGCCCCTCCAAGGGAAGCTAGTCTTCCTGTTCAAGGCAGCTTGCATCTGGAAGAAATCCTGTTCCGTTCGGGATTGTAGGTGGCCGAGCCCAGTTGCCCGGCTGAGAGAGTTGGGCACAAATAATGTCATGTTTCTTTAGGAAAGTAAAGTCAGCTGCCCAGGTGCCTGATGTCAGTTTGTAGGAGGCCTTTGGCTCTCCAAGTGAAGCCACATTTCCAGCTTGTGGCAGCTTGCATCTGGAAGAACTCCGGTTCCGTTCGGGATTGTAGGTGGCCGAGGCCAGCTGCCCTGCAGAGGGAGTTGGGCGCAAAGGATGTCCTGTTTCCAGGGGTAAGTAAAGTCAGCTGCCCAGGTGCCTGATGTCAGTTTTTAGGAGGCCTTTGGCCCTCCATGGGAAGCCAGGCTTCCTGCTTCAGGCAGCTTGCATCTGGAAGAAATCCTGTTCCGTTCGGGATTGTAGGTGGCCGGAGGTGGGTGCCCGGATGAGGGAGTTAGACACAAAGGATGGGCTGTTTCCAGTGGTAAGTAAAAGTCAGCTGCCCAGGTGCCTGATGTCAGTTTGCAGGTGGCTATTGGTCCTCCATGGAAAGCCAGGCTTCCAGCTTGTGGCAGCTTGCATCGGGAAGTAATCCTGATCTGTTCGGGATTGCAGGTGGCCGAGGCCTGGTGCCCGGCAGAGGAAGTTGGGACCAAAGGATGGCCTGTATCCAGGGGTAAGTAAAGTCAGCTGCCCAGGTGCCTGATGTCAGTTTGTAGGAGGCCTTTGGCCCTCCAAGGGAAGCTAGTCTTTATGTTCAAGGCAGCTTGCATCTGGAAGAAATCCTGTTCCGTTCGGGATTGTAGGTGGCGGGAGCTGGGTGCCCAGCTGAGGGAGTTGGGCACAAAGGATGGCCTGATTCCAGGGGTAAGTAAAGTCAGCTGCACAGGTGCCTGATGTCAGTTTGTAGGAGGCCTTTGGCCCACCACGGGAAGCTAGTCTTCCAGCTTCTGGCAGCTTGCATCTGAAAGAAATGCTGTTCCGTTCGGGATTGTAGGTGGCCGAGGCCAGGTGCCCGGCAGAGGGAGTTGGGCACAAACGATGTCCTGTTTACAGCGATAAGTAAAGTCAGCTGCCCACGTGCCTGATGTCAGTTTGTAGGAGGCCTTTGGCCCTGCATAGGAAGCCAGGCTTCCTGCTTGTGGCAGCTTGCATCTGGAAGAAATGCTGTTCCGTTCGGGATTGTCTTAGTCCCGAGCTGGGTGCCCGGCTGAGGGAGTTGGACACAAAGGTTGGGCTGTTTCCAGGGGTAAGTAAAGTCAGCTGCCCAGGTGTTTGATGTAAGTTTGTAGGAGGCCTTTGGCCCTCCATGGGAAGCCAGGTTTCCTGCTTGTGGCAGCTTGCATCTGGAAGAAATCCTGTTCCGTTCGGGATTGTAGGTGGCCGGAGCTGGTTGCCCGGATGAGGGAGTTGGACACAAAGGATGGGCTGTTTCCAGGGGTAAGTAAAGTCAGCTGCCCAGGTGCCTGATGTCAGTTTGCAGGTGGCTATTGGTCCTCCAAGGAAAGCCAGTCTTCCAGCTTGTGGCAGCTTGCATCGGGAAGTAATCCTGATCTGTTCGGGATTGCAGGTTGCCGAGGCCTGGTGCCCGGCAGAGGGAGTTGGGCACAAAGGATGGCCTGTATCCAGGGGTAAGTAAAGTCAGCTGCCCAGGTGCCTGATGTCAGTTTGTAGGAGGCCTTTGGTCCTCCATGGGAAACCAGTCTTTCAGCTTGTGGCAGCTTGCATCTGGAAGAAATCCTGTTCCGTTCGGGATTGTAGGTGGCCGAGGCCAGGTGCCCGGCAGAGGGAGTTGGGCACAAAGGATGGGCTGTTTCCAGGGGTAAGTAAAGTCAGCTGCCCAGGTGCCTGATGTCAGTTTGTAGGCGGCCTTTGGCCCTCCAAGTGAAGCCACGTTTCCAGCTTGTGGCAGCTTGCATCTGGAAGAACTCCGGTTCCGTTCAGGATTGTAGGTGGCCGAGGCCAAATGCCCGGCAGAGGGAGTTGGGCACAAAGGATGGCCTGTTTCCAGGGATAAGTCAGCTGCCCAGGTGCCTGATGTAAGTTTGTAGGAGGCCTTTGGCCCTCCATGGGAAGCCAGGCTTCCAGTTTGTGGCAGCTTGCATCTGGAAGAAATCCTGTTCCGTTCGGGATTGTAGGTGGCCGAGGCCAGGTGCCCAGCAGAGGGAGTTGGGCACAAATGATATCCTGTTTCATGAGGAAAGAAAAGTCAGCTGCCCAGGTGCCTGATGTCAGTTTGTAGGAGGCCTTTGGTCCTCCATGGAAAGCCACGCTTCCAGCTTGTGGCTGCATGCATCTGGAAGAAATCCTGTTCCGTTCGGGATTGTAGGTGGCCGAGGCCTGGTGCCCGACAGAGGGAGTTGGGCACAAAGGATGGCCTGTTTCCAGGGGTAAGTAAAGTCAGCTGCCCAGGTGCCTGATGTCAGTTTGTAGGAGGCCTTTGGCCCTCCATGGGAAGCCAGGCTTCCTGCTTGTGGCAGCTTGCATCTGGAACAAATGCTGTTCCGTTCGGGATTGTAGGTGGCCGAGGTCAGGTGCCCGGCAGAGGGAGTTGGGTACAAATGATGGCCTGTTTCATGAGGAAAGTAAAGTCAGCTGCCCAGGTGCCTGATGTCAGTTTGTAGGAGGCCTTTGGTCCTCCATGCGAAGCCATGCTTCCACCTTGTGGCAGCTTGCATCTGGAAGAAATGCTGTTCCGTTCGGGATTGTAGGTGGCCAAGGCCTGGTGCACAGCAGAAGGAGTTGGGCACAAAGGATGGGCTGTTTCCAGGGGTAAGTAAAGTCAGCTGCCCAGGTGCCTGATGTCAGTCTGTAGGAGGCCTTTGGTCCTCCAAGTGAAGCCACGTTTCCAGCTTGTGGCAGCTTGCATCTGGAAGAACTCCTGTTCCGTTCGGGATTGTAGGTGGCCAAGGCCTGGTGCCCGGCAGAGGAAGTTGGGCACAAAGGATGTCCTGTTTCCAGGGGTAAGTAAAGTCAGCTGCCCAGGTTCCTGATGTCAGTTTGTAGGAGGACATTTGCCCTCCAAGGGAAGCTAGTCTTCCAGTTTGTGGCAGCTTGCATCTGTAAGAAATCCTGTTCCGTTCGGGATTGTAGGTGGCCGAGGCCAGGTGCCCGGCAGAGGGAGTTTTGCACAAAGGATGTCCTGTTTCCAGGGGTAAGTAAAGTCAGCTGCCCAGGTGCCTGATGTCAGTTTGTAGGAGGCCTTTGGCCCTCCATGGGAAGCCAGGTTTCCTGCTTGTGGCAGCTTGCATCTGGAAGAAATCCTGTTTTGTTCGGGATTGTAGGAGTCCGGAGCTGGGTGCCCGGCTGAGGGAGTTGGACACAAATGATGGGCTGTTTCTAGGGGTAAGTAAAGTCAGCTGCCCAGGTGCCTGATGTCAGTTTGTAGGAGGCTTTTGGCCCTCCATGGGAAGCCAGATTTTCTGCTTGTGGCAGCTTGCATCTGGAAGAAATCCTGTTTCGTTCGGGATTGTAGGTGGCCAAGGCCTGGTGCCCGGCAGAGGGAGTTGGGCACAAATGTTGGCCTGTTTCCAGGGGTAAGTAAAGTCAGCTGCCCAGGTGCCTGATGTCAGTTTGTAGGAGGCCTTTGGCACTCCATGGGAAGCCAGGCTTCCTGCTTGTGGCAGCTTGCATCTGGAAGAAATTCTGTTCTGTTCGGGATTGTAGGTGGCCGAGGCCAGGTGCCCAGCAGAGGGATTTGGGCACAAATGATGGCCTGTTTCATGAGGAAAGTAAAGTGAGCTGCCCAAATGCCTGATTTCAGTTTGTAGGAGGCCTTTGGCCCTCCATGGGAAGCCAGGCTTCCTGCTTGTGGCAGCTTGCATCTGGAAGAAATCCTGTTCCGTTCGGGATTGTAGGTGGCCAAGGCCTGGTGCCCGGCAGAGGGAGTTGTGCACAAAGGATGGACACTTTCCAGGGGTAAGTAAAGTCAGCTGCCCAGGTGCCTGATGTCAGTTTGTAGGAGGCCTTTGGCCCTCCAAGGGAAGCTAGTCTTCCTGTTCAAGGCAGCTTGCATCTGGAAGAAATCCTGTTCCGTTCGGGATTGTAGGTGGCCGAGCCCAGTTGCCCGGCTGAGAGAGTTGGGCACAAATAATGTCATGTTTCTTTAGGAAAGTAAAGTCAGCTGCCCAGGTGCCTGATGTCAGTTTGTAGGAGGCCTTTGGCTCTCCAAGTGAAGCCACATTTCCAGCTTGTGGCAGCTTGCATCTGGAAGAACTCCGGTTCCGTTCGGGATTGTAGGTGGCCGAGGCCAGCTGCCCGGCAGAGGGAGTTGGGCGCAAAGGATGTCCTGTTTCCAGGGGTAAGTAAAGTCAGCTGCCCAGGTGCCTGATGTCAGTTTTTAGGAGGCCTTTGGCCCTCCATGGGAAGCCAGGCTTCCTGCTTCAGGCAGCTTGCATCTGGAAGAAATCCTGTTCCGTTCGGGATTGTAGGTGGCCGGAGGTGGGTGCCCGGATGAGGGAGTTAGACACAAAGGATGGGCTGTTTCCAGTGGTAAGTAAAGTCAGCTGCCCAGGTGCCTGATGTCAGTTTGCAGGTGGCTATTGGTCCTCCATGGAAAGCCAGGCTTCCAGCTTGTGGCAGCTTGCATCGGGAAGTAATCCTGATCTGTTCGGGATTGCAGGTGGCCGAGGCCTGGTGCCCGGCAGAGGAAGTTGGGACCAAAGGATGGCCTGTATCCAGGGGTAAGTAAAGTCAGCTGCCCAGGTGCCTGATGTCAGTTTGTAGGAGGCCTTTGGCCCTCCAAGGGAAGCTAGTCTTTATGTTCAAGGCAGCTTGCATCTGGAAGAAATCCTGTTCCGTTCGGGATTGTAGGTGGCGGGAGCTGGGTGCCCAGCTGAGGGAGTTGGGCACAAAGGATGGCCTGATTCCAGGGGTAAGTAAAGTCAGCTGCACAGGTGCCTGATGTCAGTTTGTAGGAGGCCTTTGGCCCACCACGGGAAGCTAGTCTTCCAGCTTCTGGCAGCTTGCATCTGAAAGAAATGCTGTTCCGTTCGGGATTGTAGGTGGTCGAGGCCAGGTGCCCGGCAGAGGGAGTTGGGCACAAACGATGTCCTGTTTACAGCGATAAGTAAAGTCAGCTGCCCACGTGCCTGATGTCAGTTTGTAGGAGGCCTTTGGCCCTGCATAGGAAGCCAGGCTTCCTGCTTGTGGCAGCTTGCATCTGGAAGAAATGCTGTTCCGTTCGGGATTGTCTTAGTCCCGAGCTGGGTGCCCGGCTGAGGGAGTTGGACACAAAGGTTGGGCTGTTTCCAGGGGTAAGTAAAGTCAGCTGCCCAGGTGTTTGATGTAAGTTTGTAGGAGGCCTTTGGCCCTCCATGGGAAGCCAGGTTTCCTGCTTGTGGCAGCTTGCATCTGGAAGAAATCCTGTTCCGTTCGGGATTGTAGGTGGCCGGAGCTGGTTGCCCGGATGAGGGAGTTGGACACAAAGGATGGGCTGTTTCCAGGGGTAAGTAAAGTCAGCTGCCCAGGTGCCTGATGTCAGTTTGCAGGTGGCTATTGGTCCTCCAAGGAAAGCCAGTCTTCCAGCTTGTGGCAGCTTGCATCGGGAAGTAATCCTGATCTGTTCGGGATTGCAGGTTGCCGAGGCCTGGTGCCCGGCAGAGGGAGTTGGGCACAAAGGATGGCCTGTATCCAGGGGTAAGTAAAGTCAGCTGCCCAGGTGCCTGATGTCAGTTTGTAGGAGGCCTTTGGTCCTCCATGGGAAACCAGTCTTTCAGCTTGTGGCAGCTTGCATCTGGAAGAAATCCTGTTCCGTTCGGGATTGTAGGTGGCCGAGGCCAGGTGCCCGGCAGAGGGAGTTGGGCACAAAGGATGGGCTGTTTCCAGGGGTAAGTAAAGTCAGCTGCCCAGGTGCCTGATGTCAGTTTGTAGGCGGCCTTTGGCCCTCCAAGTGAAGCCACGTTTCCAGCTTGTGGCAGCTTGCATCTGGAAGAACTCCGGTTCCGTTCAGGATTGTAGGTGGCCGAGGCCAAATGCCCGGCAGAGGGAGTTGGGCACAAAGGATGGCCTGTTTCCAGGGATAAGTCAGCTGCCCAGGTGCCTGATGTAAGTTTGTAGGAGGCCTTTGGCCCTCCATGGGAAGCCAGGCTTCCAGTTTGTGGCAGCTTGCATCTGGAAGAAATCCTGTTCCGTTCGGGATTGTAGGTGGCCAAGGCCTGGTGCCCGGCAGAGGGAGTTGGGCACAAATGATGGCCTGTTTCCAGGGGTAAGTAAAGTCAGCTCCCCAGGTGCCTGATGTCAGTTTGTAGGAGGCCTTTGGCCCTCCATGGGAAGCCAGGCTTCCAGTTTGTGGCAGCTTGCATCTGGAAGAAATCCTGTTCCGTTCGGGATTGTAGGTGGCCGAGGCCAGGTGCCCAGCAGAGGGAGTTGGGCACAAATGATATCCTGTTTCATGAGGAAAGAAAAGTCAGCTGCCCAGGTGCCTGATGTCAGTTTGTAGGAGGCCTTTGGTCCTCCATGGAAAGCCACGCTTCCAGCTTGTGGCTGCATGCATCTGGAAGAAATCCTGTTCCGTTCGGGATTGTAGGTGGCCGAGGCCTGGTGCCCGACAGAGGGAGTTGGGCACAAAGGATGGCCTGTTTCCAGGGGTAAGTAAAGTCAGCTGCCCAGGTGCCTGATGTCAGTTTGTAGGAGGCCTTTGGCCCTCCAAGTGAAGCCACGTTTCCAGTTTGTGGCAGCTTGCATCTGGAGGAACTCCTGTTCCGTTCGGGATTGTAGGTGGCCGAGGCCAGGTGCCCGGCAGAGGGAGTTGGGCACAAAGGATGGCCTGTTTCCAGGGATAAGTCAGCTGCCCAGGTGCCTGATGTCAGTTTGTAGGAGGCCTTTGGCCCTCCATAGGAAGCCAGGCTTCCTGCTTGTGGCAGCTTGCGTCTGGAAGAAATCCTGTTCCGTTCGGGATTGTAGGTGGCCAAGGCCTGGTGCCCGGCAGAGGGAGTTGGGCACAAAGGATGGCCTGTTTCCACGGGTAAGTAAAGTCAGCTGCCCAGGTGCCTGATGTCAGTTTGTAGGAGGCCTTTGGCCCTCCAAGGGAAGCAAGTCTTTATGTTCAAGGCAGCTTGCATCGGGAAGAAATCCTGTTCCGTTCGGGATTGTAGGTGGCCGAGGCCAGGTGCCCGGCAGAGGGAGTTGGGCACAAACGATGTCCTTTTTAGGGGGATAAGTAAAGTCAGCTGCCCACGTGCCTGATGTCAGTTTGTAGGAGGCCTTTGGCCCTCCATGGGAAGCCAGGCTTCCTGCTTGTGGCAGCTTGCATCTGGAAGAAATGCTGTTCCGTTCGGGATTGTAGGAGTCCAGAGGTGGGTGCCCGGCTGAGGGAGTTGGACACAAAGGATGGGCTGTTTCCAGGGGTAAGTAAAGTCAGCTGCCCAGGTGCCTGATGTCAGTTTGTAGGAGGCCTTTGGCCCTCCATGGGAAGCCAGGCTTCCTGCTTGTGGCAGCTTGCATCTGGAACAAATGCTGTTCCGTTCGGGATTGTAGGTGGCCGAGGTCAGGTGCCCGGCAGAGGGAGTTTTGCACAAATGATGGCCTGTTTCATGAGGAAAGTAAAGTCAGCTGCCCAGGTGCATGATGTCAGTTTGTAGGAGGCCTTTGTTCCTCCATGCGAAGCCATGCTTCCAGCTTGTGGCAGCTTGCATCTGGAAGAACTCCTGTTCCGTTCGGGATTGTAGGTGGCCAAGGCCTGGTGCCCGGCAGAGGAAGTTGGGCACAAAGGATGGACTGTTTCCAGGGGTAAGTAAAGTCAGCTGCCCAGGTTCCTGATGTCAGTTTGTAGGAGGACATTTGCCCTCCAAGGGAAGCTAGTCTTCCAGTTTGTGGCAGCTTGCATCTGTAAGAAATCCTGTTCCGTTCGGGATTGTAGGTGGCCGAGGCCAGGTGCCCGGCAGAGGGAGTTTTGCACAAAGGATGTCCTGTTTCCAGGGGTAAGTAAAGTCAGCTGCCCAGGTGCCTGATGTCAGTTTGTAGGAGGCCTTTGGCCCTCCATGGGAAGCCAGGTTTCCTGCTTGTGGCAGCTTGCATCTGGAAGAAATCCTGTTTTGTTCGGGATTGTAGGAGTCCGGAGCTGGGTGCCCGGCTGAGGGAGTTGGACACAAATGATGGGCTGTTTCTAGGGGTAAGTAAAGTCAGCTGCCCAGGTGCCTGATGTCAGTTTGTAGGAGGCTTTTGGCCCTCTATGGGAAGCCAGATTTCCTGCTTGTGGCAGCTTGCATCTGGAAGAAATCCTGTTTCGTTCGGGATTGTAGGTGGCCAAGGCCTGGTGCCCGGCAGAGGGAGTTGGGCACAAATGTTGGCCTGTTTCCAGGGGTAAGTAAAGTCAGCTGCCCAGGTGCCTGATGTCAGTTTGTAGGAGGCCTTTGGCACTCCATGGGAAGCCAGGCTTCCTGCTTGTGGCAGCTTGCATCTGGAAGAAATCCTGTTCTGTTCGGGATTGTAGGTGGCCGAGGCCAGGTGCCCAGCAGAGGGAGTTGGGCACAAATGATGGCCTGTTTCATGAGGAAAGTAAAGTGAGCTGCCCAAATGCCTGATTTCAGTTTGTAGGAGGCCTTTGGCCCTCCATGGGAAGCCAGGCTTCCTGCTTGTGGCAGCTTGCATCTGGAAGAAATCCTGTTCCGTTCGGGATTGTAGGTGGCCAAGGCCTGGTGCCCGGCAGAGGGAGTTGTGCACAAAGGATGGACATTTTCCAGGGGTAAGTAAAGTCAGCTGCCCAGGTGCCTGATGTCAGTTTGTAGGAGGCCTTTGGCCCTCCAAGGGAAGCCAGGCTTCCTGTTCAAGGCAGCTTGCATCTGGAAGAAATCCTGTTCCGTTCGGGATTGTAGGTGGCCGAGCCCAGTTGCCCGGCTGAGAGAGTTGGGCACAAATAATGTCATGTTTCTTTAGGAAAGTAAAGTCAGCTGCCCAGGTGCCTGATGTCAGTTTGTAGGAGGCCTTTGGCCCTCCAAGTGAAGCCACATTTCCAGCTTGTGGCAGCTTGCATCTGGAAGAACTCCGGTTCCGTTCGGGATTGTAGGTGGCCGAGGCCAGCTGCCCGGCAGAGGGAGTTGGGCGCAAAGGATGTCCTGTTTCCAGGGGTAAGTAAAGTCAGCTGCTCAGGTGCCTGATGTCAGTTTGTAGGAGGCCTTTGGCCCTCCATAGGAAGCCAGGCTTCCTGCTTGTGGCAGCTTGCATCTGGAAGAAATCCTGTTCCGTTCGGGATTGTAGGTGGCCAAGGCCTGGTGCCCGGCAGAGGGAGTTGGGCACAAAGGATGGACTCTTTCCAGGGGTAAGTAAAGTCAGCTGCCCAGGTGCCTGATGTCAGTTTGTAGGAGGCCTTTGGCCCTCCAAGGGAAGCTAGTCTTTATGTTCAAGGCAGCTTGCATCTGGAAGAAATCCTGTTCCGTTCGGGATTGTAGGTGGCGGGAGCTGGGTGCCCAGCTGAGGGAGTTGGGCACAAAGGATGGCCTGATTCCAGGGGTAAGTAAAGTCAGCTGCACAGGTGCCTGATGTCAGTTTGTAGGAGGCCTTTGGCCCACCACGGGAAGCTAGTCTTCCAGCTTCTGGCAGCTTGCATCTGAAAGAAATGCTGTTCCGTTCGGGATTGTAGGTGGCCGAGGCCAGGTGCCCGGCAGAGGGAGTTGGGCACAAACGATGTCCTGTTTACAGCGATAAGTAAAGTCAGCTGCCCACGTTCCTGATGTCAGTTTGTAGGAGGCCTTTGGCCCTGCATAGGAAGCCAGGCTTCCTGCTTGTGGCAGCTTGCATCTGGAAGAAATGCTGTTCCGTTCGGGATTGTCTTAGTCCCGAGCTGGGTGCCCGGCTGAGGGAGTTGGACACAAAGGTTGGGCTGTTTCCAGGGGTAAGTAAAGTCAGCTGCCCAGGTGTTTGATGTCAGTTTGTAGGAGGCCTTTGGCCCTCCATGGGAAGCCAGGTTTCCTGCTTGTGGCAGCTTGCATCTGGAAGAAATCCTGTTCCGTTCGGGATTGTAGGTGGCCGGAGCTGGTTGCCCGGATGAGGGAGTTGGACACAAAGGATGGGCTGTTTCCAGGGGTAAGTAAAGTCAGCTGCCCAGGTGCCTGATGTCAGTTTGCAGGTGGCTATTGGTCCTCCATGGAAAGCCAGTCTTCCAGCTTGTGGCAGCTTGCATCGGGAAGTAATCCTGATCTGTTCGGGATTGCAGGTTGCCGAGGCCTGGTGCCCGGCAGAGGGAGTTGGGCACAAAGGATGGCCTGTATCCAGGGGTAAGTAAAGTCAGCTGCCCAGGTGCCTGATGTCAGTTTGTAGGAGGCCTTTGGTCCTCCATGGGAAACCAGTCTTTCAGCTTGTGGCAGCTTGCATCTGGAAGAAATCCTGTTCCGTTCGGGATTGTAGGTGGCCGAGGCCAGGTGCCCGGCAGAGGGAGTTGGGCACAAAGGATGGGCTGTTTCCAGGGGTAAGTAAAGTCAGCTGCCCAGGTGCCTGATGTCAGTTTGTAGGCGGCCTTTGGCCCTCCAAGTGAAGCCACGTTTCCAGCTTGTGGCAGCTTGCATCTGGAAGAACTCCGGTTCCGTTCAGGATTGTAGGTGGCCGAGGCCAAATGCCCGGCAGAGGGAGTTGGGCACAAAGGATGGCCTGTTTCCAGGGATAAGTCAGCTGCCCAGGTGCCTGATGTAAGTTTGTAGGAGGCCTTTGGCCCTTCATGGGAAGCCAGGCTTCCAGTTTGTGGCAGCTTGCATCTGGAACAAATCCTGTTCCGTTCTGGATTGTAGGTGGCCGAGGCCAGTTGCCGGGATGAGGGAGTTGGGCACAAAGGATGGCCTGTTTCCTGGGGTAAGTAAAGTCAGCTGCTCAGGTGCCTGATGTCAGTTTCTAGGAGGCCTTTGGCCCTCCATGGGAAGCCAGGCTTCCTGCTTGTGGCAGCTTGCATCTGGAAGAAATCCTGTTTTGTTCGGGATTGTAGGAGTCCGGAGCTGGGTGCCCGGCTGAGGGAGTTGGACACAAAGGATGGCCTGTTTCCAGGGGTAAGTAAAGTCAGCTGCCCAGGTGCCTGATGTCAGTTTGTAGGAGGCCTTTGGCCCTGCATAGGAAGCCAGGCTTCCTGCTTGTGGCAGCTTGCATCTGGAACAAATCCTGTTCCGTTCGGGATTGTAGGTGGCCAAGGCCTGGTGCCCGGCAGAGGGAGTTGGGCACAAATGATGGCCTGTTTCCAGGGGTAAGTAAAGTCAGCTCCCCAGGTGCCTGATGTCAGTTTGTAGGAGGCCTTTGGCCCTCCATGGGAAGCCAGGCTTCCAGTTTGTGGCAGCTTGCATCTGGAAGAAATCCTGTTCCGTTCGGGATTGTAGGTGGCCGAGGCCAGGTGCCCAGCAGAGGGAGTTGGGCACAAATGATATCCTGTTTCATGAGGAAAGAAAAGTCAGCTGCCCAGGTGCCTGATGTCAGTTTGTAGGAGGCCTTTGGTCCTCCATGGAAAGCCACGCTTCCAGCTTGTGGCTGCATGCATCTGGAAGAAATCCTGTTCCGTTCGGGATTGTAGGTGGCCGAGGCCTGGTGCCCGACAGAGGGAGTTGGGCACAAAGGATGGCCTGTTTCCAGGGGTAAGTAAAGTCAGCTGCCCAGGTGCCTGATGTCAGTTTGTAGGAGGCCTTTGGTCCTCCATGCGAAGCCATGCTTCCAGCTTGTGGCAGCTTGCATCTGGAAGAAATGCTGTTCCGTTCGGGATTGTAGGTGGCCAAGGCCTGGTGCACAGCAGAAGGAGTTGGGCACAAAGGATGGGCTGTTTCCAGGGGTAAGTAAAGTCAGCTGCCCAGGTGCCTGATGTCAGTCTGTAGGAGGCCTTTGGTCCTCCAAGTGAAGCCACGTTTCCAGCTTGTGGCAGCTTGCATCTGGAAGAACTCCTGTTCCGTTCGGGATTGTAGGTGGCCAAGGCCTGGTGCCCGGCAGAGGAAGTTGGGCACAAAGGATGGACTGTTTCCAGGGGTAAGTAAAGTCAGCTGCCCAGGTGCCTGATGTCAGTTTGTAGGAGGCCTTTGGCCCTCCATGGGAAGCCAGGTTTCCTGCTTGTGGCAGCTTGCATCTGGAAGAAATCCTGTTTTGTTCGGGATTGTAGGAGTCCGGAGCTGGGTGCCCGGCTGAGGGAGTTGGACACAAATGATGGGCTGTTTCTAGGGGTAAGTAAAGTCAGCTGCCCAGGTGCCTGATGTCAGTTTGTAGGAGGCTTTTGGCCCTCCATGGGAAGCCAGATTTTCTGCTTGTGGCAGCTTGCATCTGGAAGAAATCCTGTTTCGTTCGGGATTGTAGGTGGCCAAGGCCTGGTGCCCGGCAGAGGGAGTTGGGCACAAATGTTGGCCTGTTTCCAGGGGTAAGTAAAGTCAGCTGCCCAGGTGCCTGATGTCAGTTTGTAGGAGGCCTTTGGCACTCCATGGGAAGCCAGGCTTCCTGCTTGTGGCAGCTTGCATCTGGAAGAAATCCTGTTCCGTTCGGGATTGTAGGTGGCCAAGGCCTGGTGCCCGGCAGAGGGAGTTGGGCACAAAGGATGGACTCTTTCCAGGGGTAAGTAAAGTCAGCTGCCCAGGTGCCTGATGTCAGTTTGTAGGAGGCCTTTGGCCCTCCAAGGAAAGCTAGTCTTTATGTTCAAGGCAGCTTGCATCGGGAAGAAATCCTGTTCCGTTCGGGATTGTAGGTGGCCGGAGCTGGGTGCCCAGCTGAGGGAGTTGGGCACAAAGGATGGCCTGATTCCAGGGGTAAGTAAAGTCAGCTGCCCAGGGGCCTGATGTCAGTTTGTAGGAGGCCTTTGGCCCTCCAAGGGAAGCTAGTCTTCCAGCTTGTGGCAGCTTGCATCTGGAAGAAATGCTGTTCCGTTCGGGATTGTAGGTGGCTGAGGCCAGGTGCCCGGCAGAGGGAGTTGGGCACAAACGATGTCCTGTTTAGAGGGATAAGTAAAGTCAGCTGCCCACGTGCCTGATGTCAGTTTGTAGAAGGCCTTTGGCCCTCCATGGGAAGCCAGGCTTCCTGCTTGTGGCAGCTTGCATCTGGAAGAAATCCTGTTCCGTTCGGGATTGTAGGTGGCCGGAGCTGGGTGCCCGGATGAGGGAGTTGGGCACAAAGGATGGCCTGTTTCCAGGGGTAAGTAAAGTCAGCTGCCCAGGTGCCTGATGTCAGTTTGTAGGCGGCCTTTGGCCCTCCAAGTGAAGCCACGTTTCCTGCTTGTGGCAGCTTGCATCTGGAAGAACTCCGGTTCCGTTCGGGATTGTAGGTGGCCGAGGCCAAATGCCCGGCAGAGGGAGTTGGGCACAAATGATGGCCTGTTTCCAGGGATAAGTAAAGTCAGCTGCCCAGGTGCCTGATGTCAGTTTGTAGGAGGCCTTTGGCCCTCCATGTGAAGCCAGGCTTCCTGCTTGTGGCAGCTTGCATCTGGAAGAAATCCTGTTCCGTTCGGGATTGTAGGTGGCCAAGGCCTGGGGCCCGGCAGAGGGAGTTGGGCACAAAGGATGGCCTGTTTCCAGGGGTAAGTAAAGTCAGCTGCCCAGGTGCCTGATGTCAGTTTGTAGGAGGCCTTTGGCCCTCCAAGGAAAGCTAGTCTTTATGTTCAAGGCAGCTTGCATCGGGAAGAAATCCTGTTCCGTTCGGGATTGTAGGTGGCCGGAGCTGGGTGCCCAGCTGAGGGAGTTGGGCACAAAGGATGGGCTGTTTCCAGGGGTAAGTAAAGTCAGCTGCCCAGGTGCCTGATGTCAGTTTGTAGGAGGCCTTTGGTCCTCCACGGGAAACCAGTCTTCCAGCTTGTGGCAGCTTGCATCTGGAAGAAATCCTGTTCCGTTCGGGATTGTAGGTGGCCGAGGCCGGGTGCCCGGCAGAGGGAGTTGGGCACAAACGATGTCCTGTTTAGAGCGATAAGTAAAGTCAGCTGCCCACGTGCCTGATGTCAGTTTGTAGGCGGCCATTGGCCCTCCATAGGAAGCCAGGCTTCCTGCTTGTGGCAGCTTGCATCTGGAAGAAATCCTGTTCCGTTCGGGATTGTAGGTGGCCAAGGCCTGGTGCCCGGCAGAGGGAGTTGGGCACAAAGGATGGCCTGTTTCCACGGGTAAGTAAAGTCAGCTGCCCACGTGCCTGATGTCAGTTTGTAGGAGGCCTTTGGCCCTCCATGGGAAGCCAGGCTTCCTGCTTGTGGCAGCTTGCATCTGGAAGAAATCCTGTTCCGTTCGGGATTGTAGGAGTCCAGAGCTGGGTGCCCGGCTGAGGGAGTTGGACACAAAGGATGGGCTGTTTCCAGGGGTAAGTAAAGTCAGCTGCCCAGGTGCCTGATGTCAGTTTGTAGGAGCCCTTTGGCCCTCCATGGGAAGCCAGGTTTCCTGCTTGTGGCAGCTTGCATCTGGAAGAAATCCTGTTCCGTTCAGGATTGTAGGTGGCCAAGGCCTGGTGCCCGGCAGTGGGAGTTGGGCACAAATGATGGCCTGTTTCCTGGGGTAAGTAAAGTCAGCTGCCCAGGTGCCTGATGTAAGTTTGTAGGAGGCCTTTGGCCCTCCATGGGAAGCCAGGCTTCCAGTTTGTGGCAGCTTGCATCTGGAACAAATCCTGTTCCGTTCTGGATTGTAGGTGGCCGAGGCCAGTTGCCGGGCTGAGGGAGTTGGGCACAAAGGATGGCCTGTTTCCTGGGGTAAGTAAAGTCAGCTGCCCAGGTGCCTGATGTCAGTTTCTAGGAGGCCTTTGGCCCTCCATGGGAAGCCAGGCTTCCTGCTTGTGGCAGCTTGCATCTGGAAGAAATCCTGTTTTGTTCGGGATTGTTGGAGTCCGGAGCTGGGTGCGCGGCTGAGGGAGTTGGGCACAAAGGATGGCCTGTTTCCAGGGGTAAGTAAAGTCAGCTGCCCAGGTGCCTGATGTCAGTTTGTAGGAGGCCTTTGGCCCTCTATAGGAAGCCAGGCTTCCTGCTTGTGGCAGCTTGCATCTGGAAGAAATCCTGTTCCGTTCGGGATTGTAGGTGGCCAAGGCCTGGGGCCCGGCAGAGGGAGTTGGGCACAAAGGATGGCCTGTTTCCAGGGGTAAGTAAAGTCAGCTCCCCAGGTGCCTGATGTCAGTTTGTAGGAGGCCTTTGGCCCTCCATGGGAAGCCAGGCTTCCAGTTTGTGGCAGCTTGCATCTGGAAGAAATCCTGTTCCGTTCGGGATTGTAGGTGGCCGAGGCCAGGTGCCCAGCAGAGGGAGTTGGGCACAAATGATGCCCTGTTTCATGAGGAAAGAAAAGTCAGCTGCCCAGGTGCCTGATGTCAGTTTGTAGGAGGCCTTTGGTCCTCCATGGAAAGCCACGCTTCCAGCTTGTGGCTGCATGCATCTGGAAGAAATCCTGTTCCGTTCGGGATTGTAGGTGGCCGAGGCCTGGTGCCCGACAGAGGGAGTTGGGCACAAAGGATGGCCTGTTTCCAGGGGTAAGTAAAGTCAGCTGCCCAGGTGCCTGATGTCAGTTTGTAGGAGGCCTTTGGCCCTCCAAGTGAAGCCACGTTTCCAGTTTGTGTCAGCTTGCATCTGGAAGAACTCCTGTTCCGTTCGGGATTGTAGGTGGCCGAAGCTGGGGGACCGGCAGAGGGAGTTGGGCACAAAGGATGGCCTGTTTCCAGAGGTAAGGAAAGTCAGCTGCCCAGGTGCCTGATGTCAGTTTGTAGGAGCCCTTTGGCCCTCCAAGGGAAGCTAGTCTTTATGTTCAAGGCAGCTTGCATCGGGAAGAAATCCTGTTCCGTTCGGGATTGTAGGTGGACGGAGCTGGGTGCCCAGCTGACGGAGTTGGGCACAAAGGATGGCCTGATTCCAGGGGTAAGTAAAGTCAGCTGCCCAGGTGCCTGATGTCAGTTTGTAGGAGGCCTTTGGCCCTCCAAGGGAAGCAAGTCTTCCTGTTCAAGGCAGCTTGCATCTGGAAGAAATCCTGTTCCGTTCGGGATTGTAGGTGGCCGGAGCTGGGTGCCCGGCAGAGGGAGTTGGGCACAAAGGATGGCCTGTATCCAGGGGTAAGTAAAGTCAGCTGCCCAGGTGCCTGATGTCAGTTTGTAGGAGGCCTTTGGTCCTCCATGGGAAACCAGTCTTTCAGCTTGTGGCAGCTTGCATCTGGAAGAAATCCTGTTCAGTTCGGGATTGTAGGTGGCAGAGGCCAGGTGCCCGGCAGAGGGAGTTGGGCACAAAGGATGGCCTGTTTCCAGGGGTAAGTAAAGTCAGCTCCCCAGGTGCCTGATGTCAGTTTGTAGGCGGCCTTTGGCCCTCCAAGAGAAGCCACGTTTCCAGCTTGTGGCAGCTTGCATCTGGAAGAACTCCGGTTCCGTTCGGGATTGTAGGTGGCCGAGGCCAAATGCCCGGCAGAGGGAGTTGGGCACAAAGGATGGCCTGTTTCCAGGGGTAAGTAAAGTCAGCTGCCCAGGTGCCTGATGTCAGTTTGTAGGAGCCCTTTGGCCCTCCATAGGAAGCCAGGCTTCCTGCTTGTGGCAGCTTGCATCTGGAAGAAATCCTGTTCCGTTCGGGATTGTAGGTGGCCAAGGCCTGGTGCCCGGCAGAGGGAGTTTGGCACAAAGGATGGACTCTTTCCAGGGGTAAGTAAAGTCAGCTGCCCAGGTGCCTGATGTCAGTTTGTAGGAGGCCTTTGGCCCTCCAAGGAAAGCTAGTCTTTATGTTCAAGGCAGCTTGCATCGGGAAGAAATCCTGTTCCGTTCGGGATTGTAGGTGGCCGGAGCTGGGTGCCCAGCTGAGGGAGTTGGGCACAAAGGATGGCCTGATTCCAGGGGTAAGTAAAGTCAGCTGCCCAGGGGCCTGATGTCAGTTTGTAGGAGGCCTTTGGCCCTCCAAGGGAAGCTAGTCTTCCAGCTTGTGGCAGCTTGCATCTGGAAGAAATGCTGTTCCGTTCGGGATTGTAGGTGGCTGAGGCCAGGTGCCCGGCAGAGGGAGTTGGGCACAAACGATGTCCTGTTTAGAGGGATAAGTAAAGTCAGCTGCCCACGTGCCTGATGTCAGTTTGTAGAAGGCCTTTGGCCCTCCATGGGAAGCCAGGCTTCCTGCTTGTGGCAGCTTGCATCTGGAAGAAATCCTGTTCCGTTCGGGATTGTAGGTGGCCGGAGCTGGGTGCCCGGATGAGGGAGTTGGGCACAAAGGATGGCCTGTTTCCAGGGGTAAGTAAAGTCAGCTGCCCAGGTGCCTGATGTCAGTTTGTAGGCGGCCTTTGGCCCTCCAAGTGAAGCCACATTTCCTGCTTGTGGCAGCTTGCATCTGGAAGAACTCCGGTTCCGTTCGGGATTGTAGGTGGCCGAGGCCAAATGCCCGGCAGAGGGAGTTGGGCACAAATGATGGCCTGTTTCCAGGGATAAGTAAAGTCAGCTGCCCAGGTGCCTGATGTCAGTTTGTAGGAGGCCTTTGGCCCTCCATGTGAAGCCAGGCTTCCTGCTTGTGGCAGCTTGCATCTGGAAGAAATCCTGTTCCGTTCGGGATTGTAGGTGGCCAAGGCCTGGGGCCCGGCAGAGGGAGTTGGGCACAAAGGATGGCCTGTTTCCAGGGGTAAGTAAAGTCAGCTGCCCAGGTGCCTGATGTCAGTTTGTAGGAGGCCTTTGGCCCTCCAAGGAAAGCTAGTCTTTATGTTCAAGGCAGCTTGCATCGGGAAGAAATCCTGTTCCGTTCGGGATTGTAGGTGGCCGGAGCTGGGTGCCCAGCTGAGGGAGTTGGGCACAAAGGATGGGCTGTTTCCAGGGGTAAGTAAAGTCAGCTGCCCAGGTGCCTGATGTCAGTTTGTAGGAGGCCTTTGGTCCTCCACGGGAAACCAGTCTTCCAGCTTGTGGCAGCTTGCATCTGGAAGAAATCCTGTTCCGTTCGGGATTGTAGGTGGCCGAGGCCGGGTGCCCGGCAGAGGGAGTTGGGCACAAACGATGTCCTGCTTAGAGCGATAAGTAAAGTCAGCTGCCCACGTGCCTGATGTCAGTTTGTAGGCGGCCATTGGCCCTCCATAGGAAGCCAGGCTTCCTGCTTGTGGCAGCTTGCATCTGGAAGAAATCCTGTTCCGTTCGGGATTGTAGGTGGCCAAGGCCTGGTGCCCGGCAGAGGGAGTTGGGCACAAAGGATGGCCTGTTTCCACGGGTAAGTAAAGTCAGCTGCCCACGTGCCTGATGTCAGTTTGTAGGAGGCCTTTGGCCCTCCATGGGAAGCCAGGCTTCCTGCTTGTGGCAGCTTGCATCTGGAAGAAATCCTGTTCCGTTCGGGATTGTAGGAGTCCAGAGCTGGGTGCCCGGCTGAGGGAGTTGGACACAAAGGATGGGCTGTTTCCAGGGGTAAGTAAAGTCAGCTGCCCAGGTGCCTGATGACAGTTTGTAGGAGCCCTTTGGCCCTCCATGGGAAGCCAGGTTTCCTGCTTGTGGCAGCTTGCATCTGGAAGAAATCCTGTTCCGTTCAGGATTGTAGGTGGCCAAGGCCTGGTGCCCGGCAGTGGGAGTTGGGCACAAATGATGGCCTGTTTCCTGGGGTAAGTAAAGTCAGCTGCCCAGGTGCCTGATGTAAGTTTGTAGGAGGCCTTTGGCCCTCCATGGGAAGCCAGGCTTCCAGTTTGTGGCAGCTTGCATCTGGAACAAATCCTGTTCCGTTCTGGATTGTAGGTGGCCGAGGCCAGTTGCCGGGCTGAGGGAGTTGGGCACAAAGGATGGCCTGTTTCCTGGGGTAAGTAAAGTCAGCTGCCCAGGTGCCTGATGTCAGTTTCTAGGAGGCCTTTGGCCCTCCATGGGAAGCCAGGCTTCCTGCTTGTGGCAGCTTGCATCTGGAAGAAATCCTGTTTTGTTCGGGATTGTAGGAGTCCGGAGCTGGGTGCCCGGCTGAGGGAGTTGGGCACAAAGGATGGCCTGTTTCCAGGGGTAAGTAAAGTCAGCTGCCCAGGTGCCTGATGTCAGTTTGTAGGA
The DNA here is from genome assembly GCF_029207755.1 of Chamaea fasciata. Classification (NCBI taxonomy): domain Eukaryota; kingdom Metazoa; phylum Chordata; class Aves; order Passeriformes; family Sylviidae; genus Chamaea; species Chamaea fasciata. The sequence goes on along the minus strand of NW_027094807.1, from coordinate 22,228 downwards.
GGCCTTTGGCCCTCTATAGGAAGCCAGGCTTCCTGCTTGTGGCAGCTTGCATCTGGAAGAAATCCTGTGCCGTTCGGGATTGTAGGTGGCCAAGGCCTGGGGCCCGGCAGAGGGAGTTGGGCACAAAGGATGGCCTGTTTCCAGGGGTAAGTAAAGTCAGCTTCCCAGGTGCCTGATGTCAGTTTGTAGGAGGCCTTTGGCCCTCCATGGGAAGCCAGGCTTCCAGTTTGTGGCAGCTTGCATCTGGAAGAAATCCTGTTCCGTTCGGGATTGTAGGTGGCCGAGGCCAGGTGCCCAGCAGAGGGAGTTGGGCACAAATGATGGCCTGTTTCCAGCGATAAGTAAAGTCAGCTGCCCAGGTGCCTGATGTCAGTTTGTAGGAGGCCTTTGGTCCTCCATGGAAAGCCACGCTTCCAGCTTGTGGCTGCATGCCTCTGGAAGAAATCCTGTTCCGTTCGGGATTGTAGGTGGCCGAGGCCTGGTGCCCGACAGAGGGAGTTGGGCACAAAGGATGGCCTGTTTCCAGGGGTAAGTAAAGTCAGCTGCCCAGGTGCCTGATGTCAGTTTGTAGGAGGCCTTTGGCCCTCCAAGTGAAGCCACGTTTCCAGTTTGTGGCAGCTTGCATCTGGAAGAACTCCAGTTCCGTTCGGGATTGTAGGTGGCCGAAGCTGGGGGACCGGCAGAGGGAGTTGGGCACAAAGGATGGCCTGTTTCCAGAGGTAAGGAAAGTCAGCTGCCCAGGTGCCTGATGTCAGTTTGTAGGAGGCCTTTGGCCCTCCAAGGGAAGCTAGTCTTTATGTTCAAGGCAGCTTGCATCTGGAAGAAATCCTGTTCCGTTCGGGATTGTAGGTGGACGGAGCTGGGTGCCCAGCTGACGGAGTTGGGCACAAAGGATGGCCTGATTCCAGGGGTAAGTAAAGTCAGCTGCCCAGGTGCCTGATGTCAGTTTGTAGGAGGCCTTTGGCCCTCCAAGGGAAGCAAGTCTTCCTGTTCAAGGCAGCTTGCATCTGGAAGAAATCCTGTTCCGTTCGGGATTGTAGGTGGCCGGAGCTGGGTGCCCGGCAGAGGGAGTTGGGCACAAAGGATGGCCTGTATCCAGGGGTAAGTAAAGTCAGCTGCCCAGGTGCCTGATGTCAGTTTGTAGGAGGCCTTTGGTCCTCCATGGGAAACCAGTCTTTCAGCTTGTGGCAGCTTGCATCTGGAAGAAATCCTGTTCCGTTCGGGATTGTAGGTGGCAGAGGCCAGGTGCCCGGCAGAGGGAGTTGGGCACAAAGGATGGCCTGTTTCCAGGGGTAAGTAAAGTCAGCTGCCCAGGTGCCTGATGTCAGTTTGTAGGCGGCCTTTGGCCCTCCAAGAGAAGCCACGTTTCCAGCTTGTGGCAGCTTGCATCTGGAAGAACTCCGGTTCCGTTCGGGATTGTAGGTGGCCGAGGCCAAATGCCCGGCAGAGGGAGTTGGGCACAAAGGATGGCCTGTTTCCAGGGGTAAGTAAAGTCAGCTGCCCAGGTGCCTGATGTCAGTTTGTAGGAGCCCTTTGGCCCTCCATAGGAAGCCAGGCTTCCTGCTTGTGGCAGCTTGCATCTGGAAGAAATCCTGTTCCGTTCGGGATTGTAGGTGGCCAAGGCCTGGTGCCCGGCAGAGGGAGTTGGGCACAAAGGATGGACTCTTTCCAGGGGTAAGTAAAGTCAGCTGCCCAGGTGCCTGATGTCAGTTTGTAGGAGGCCTTTGGCCCTCCAAGGAAAGCTAGTCTTTATGTTCAAGGCAGCTTGCATCGGGAAGAAATCCTGTTCCGTTCGGGATTGTAGGTGGCCGGAGCTGGGTGCCCAGCTGAGGGAGTTGGGCACAAAGGATGGCCTGATTCCAGGGGTAAGTAAAGTCAGCTGCCCAGGGGCCTGATGTCAGTTTGTAGGAGGCCTTTGGCCCTCCAAGGGAAGCTAGTCTTCCAGCTTGTGGCAGCTTGCATCTGGAAGAAATGCTGTTCCGTTCGGGATTGTAGGTGGCTGAGGCCAGGTGCCCGGCAGAGGGAGTTGGGCACAAACGATGTCCTGTTTAGAGGGAAAAGTAAAGTCAGCTGCCCACGTGCCTGATGTCAGTTTGTAGAAGGCCTTTGGCCCTGCATAGGAAGCCAGGCTTCCTGCTTGTGGCAGCTTGCATCTGGAAGAAATGCTGTTCCGTTCGGGATTGTCTTAGTCCCGAGCTGGGTGCCCGGCTGAGGGAGTTGGACACAAAGGTTGGGCTGTTTCCAGGGGTAAGTAAAGTCAGCTGCCCAGGTGTTTGATGTCAGTTTGTAGGAGGCCTTTGGCCCTCCATGGGAAGCCAGGTTTCCTGCTTGTGGCAGCTTGCATCTGGAAGAAATCCTGTTCCGTTCGGGATTGTAGGTGGCCGGAGCTGGTTGCCCGGATGAGGGAGTTGGACACAAAGGATGGGCTGTTTCCAGGGGTAAGTAAAGTCAGCTGCCCAGGTGCCTGATGTCAGTTTGCAGGTGGCTATTGGTCCTCCATGGAAAGCCAGTCTTCCAGCTTGTGGCAGCTTGCATCGGGAAGTAATCCTGATCTGTTCGGGATTGCAGGTTGCCGAGGCCTGGTGCCCGGCAGAGGGAGTTGGGCACAAAGGATGGCCTGTATCCAGGGGTAAGTAAAGTCAGCTGCCCAGGTGCCTGATGTCAGTTTGTAGGAGGCCTTTGGTCCTCCATGGGAAACCAGTCTTTCAGCTTGTGGCAGCTTGCATCTGGAAGAAATCCTGTTCCGTTCGGGATTGTAGGTGGCCGAGGCCAGGTGCCCGGCAGAGGGAGTTGGGCACAAAGGATGGGCTGTTTCCAGGGGTAAGTAAAGTCAGCTGCCCAGGTGCCTGATGTCAGTTTGTAGGCGGCCTTTGGCCCTCCAAGTGAAGCCACGTTTCCAGCTTGTGGCAGCTTGCATCTGGAAGAACTCCGGTTCCGTTCAGGATTGTAGGTGGCCGAGGCCAAATGCCCGGCAGAGGGAGTTGGGCACAAAGGATGGCCTGTTTCCAGGGATAAGTCAGCTGCCCAGGTGCCTGATGTAAGTTTGTAGGAGGCCTTTGGCCCTCCATGGGAAGCCAGGCTTCCAGTTTGTGGCAGCTTGCATCTGGAACAAATCCTGTTCCGTTCTGGATTGTAGGTGGCCGAGGCCAGTTGCCGGGATGAGGGAGTTGGGCACAAAGGATGGCCTGTTTCCTGGGGTAAGTAAAGTCAGCTGCCCAGGTGCCTGATGTCAGTTTCTAGGAGGCCTTTGGCCCTCCATGGGAAGCCAGGCTTCCTGCTTGTGGCAGCTTGCATCTGGAAGAAATCCTGTTTTGTTCGGGATTGTAGGAGTCCGGAGCTGGGTGCCCGGCTGAGGGAGTTGGACACAAAGGATGGCCTGTTTCCAGGGGTAAGTAAAGTCAGCTGCCCAGGTGCCTGATGTCAGTTTGTAGGAGGCCTTTGGCCCTGCATTGGAAGCCAGGCTTCCTGCTTGTGGCAGCTTGCATCTGGAACAAATCCTGTTCCGTTCGGGATTGTAGGTGGCCAAGGCCTGGTGCCCGGCAGAGGGAGTTGGGCACAAATGATGGCCTGTTTCCAGGGGTAAGTAAAGTCAGCTTCCCAGGTGCCTGATGTCAGTTTGTAGGAGGCCTTTGGCCCTCCATGGGAAGCCAGGCTTCCAGTTTGTGGCAGCTTGCATCTGGAAGAAATCCTGTTCCGTTCGGGATTGTAGGTGGCCGAGGCCAGGTGCCCAGCAGAGGGAGTTGGGCACAAATGATATCCTGTTTCATGAGGAAAGAAAAGTCAGCTGCCCAGGTGCCTGATGTCAGTTTGTAGGAGGCCTTTGGTCCTCCATGGAAAGCCACGCTTCCAGCTTGTGGCTGCATGCATCTGGAAGAAATCCTGTTCCGTTCGGGATTGTAGGTGGCCGAGGCCTGGTGCCCGACAGAGGGAGTTGGGCACAAAGGATGGCCTGTTTCCAGGGGTAAGTAAAGTCAGCTGCCCAGGTGCCTGATGTCAGTTTGTAGGAGGCCTTTGGTCCTCCATGCGAAGCCATGCTTCCAGCTTGTGGCAGCTTGCATCTGGAAGAAATGCTGTTCCGTTCGGGATTGTAGGTGGCCAAGGCCTGGTGCACAGCAGAAGGAGTTGGGCACAAAGGATGGGCTGTTTCCAGGGGTAAGTATAGTCAGCTGCCCAGGTGCCTGATGTCAGTCTGTAGGAGGCCTTTGGTCCTCCAAGTGAAGCCACGTTTCCAGCTTGTGGCAGCTTGCATCTGGAAGAACTCCTGTTCCGTTCGGGATTGTAGGTGGCCAAGGCCTGGTGCACAGCAGAGGAAGTTGGGCACAAAGGATGGACTGTTTCCAGGGGTAAGTAAAGTCAGCTGCCCAGGTGCCTGATGTCAGTTTGTAGGAGGACATTTGCCCTCCAAGGGAAGCTAGTCTTCCAGTTTGTGGCAGCTTGCATCTGTAAGAAATCCTGTTCTGTTCGGGATTGTAGGTGGCCGAGGCCAGGTGCCCGGCAGAGGGAGTTTTGCACAAAGGATGTCCTGTTTCCAGGGGTAAGTAAAGTCAGCTGCCCAGGTGCCTGATGTCAGTTTGTAGGAGGCGTTTGGCCCTCCATGGGAAGCCAGGTTTCCTGCTTGTGGCAGCTTGCATCTGGAAGAAATCCTGTTTTGTTCGGGATTGTAGGAGTCCGGAGCTGGGTGCCCGGCTGAGGGAGTTGGACACAAATGATGGGCTGTTTCTAGGGGTAAGTAAAGTCAGCTGCCCAGGTGCCTGATGTCAGTTTGTAGGAGGCTTTTGGCCCTCCATGGGAAGCCAGATTTTCTGCTTGTGGCAGCTTGCATCTGGAAGAAATCCTGTTTCGTTCGGGATTGTAGGTGGCCAAGGCCAGGTGCCCAGCAGAGGGATTTGGGCACAAATGATGGCCTGTTTCATGAGGAAAGTAAAGTGAGCTGCCCAAATGCCTGATTTCAGTTTGTAGGAGGCCTTTGGCCCTCCATGGGAAGCCAGGCTTCCTGCTTGTGGCAGCTTGCATCTGGAAGAAATCCTGTTCCGTTCGGGATTGTAGGTGGCCAAGGCCTGGTGCCCGGCAGAGGGAGTTGTGCACAAAGGATGGACACTTTCCAGGGGTAAGTAAAGTCAGCTGCCCAGGTGCCTGATGTCAGTTTGTAGGAGGCCTTTGGCCCTCCAAGGGAAGCTAGTCTTCCTGTTCAAGGCAGCTTGCATCTGGAAGAAATCCTGTTCCGTTCGGGATTGTAGGTGGCCGAGCCCAGTTGCCCGGCTGAGAGAGTTGGGCACAAATAATGTCATGTTTCTTTAGGAAAGTAAAGTCAGCTGCCCAGGTGCCTGATGTCAGTTTGTAGGAGGCCTTTGGCTCTCCAAGTGAAGCCACATTTCCAGCTTGTGGCAGCTTGCATCTGGAAGAACTCCGGTTCCGTTCGGGATTGTAGGTGGCCGAGGCCAGCTGCCCGGCAGAGGGAGTTGGGCGCAAAGGATGTCCTGTTTCCAGGGGTAAGTAAAGTCAGCTGCCCAGGTGCCTGATGTCAGTTTTTAGGAGGCCTTTGGCCCTCCATGGGAAGCCAGGCTTCCTGCTTCAGGCAGCTTGCATCTGGAAGAAATCCTGTTCCGTTCGGGATTGTAGGTGGCCGGAGGTGGGTGCCCGGATGAGGGAGTTAGACACAAAGGATGGGCTGTTTCCAGTGGTAAGTAAAGTCAGCTGCCCAGGTGCCTGATGTCAGTTTGCAGGTGGCTATTGGTCCTCCATGGAAAGCCAGGCTTCCAGCTTGTGGCAGCTTGCATCGGGAAGTAATCCTGATCTGTTCGGGATTGCAGGTGGCCGAGGCCTGGTGCCCGGCAGAGGAAGTTGGGACCAAAGGATGGCCTGTATCCAGGGGTAAGTAAAGTCAGCTGCCCAGGTGCCTGATGTCAGTTTGTAGGAGGCCTTTGGCCCTCCAAGGGAAGCTAGTCTTTATGTTCAAGGCAGCTTGCATCTGGAAGAAATCCTGTTCCGTTCGGGATTGTAGGTGGCGGGAGCTGGGTGCCCAGCTGAGGGAGTTGGGCACAAAGGATGGCCTGATTCCAGGGGTAAGTAAAGTCAGCTGCACAGGTGCCTGATGTCAGTTTGTAGGAGGCCTTTGGCAAACCACGGGAAGCTAGTCTTCCAGCTTCTGGCAGCTTGCATCTGAAAGAAATGCTGTTCCGTTCGGGATTGTAGGTGGCCGAGGCCAGGTGCCCGGCAGAGGGAGTTGGGCACAAACGATGTCCTGTTTACAGCGATAAGTAAAGTCAGCTGCCCACGTGCCTGATGTCAGTTTGTAGGAGGCCTTTGGCCCTGCATAGGAAGCCAGGCTTCCTGCTTGTGGCAGCTTGCATCTGGAAGAAATGCTGTTCCGTTCGGGATTGTCTTAGTCCCGAGCTGGGTGCCCGGCTGAGGGAGTTGGACACAAAGGTTGGGCTGTTTCCAGGGGTAAGTAAAGTCAGCTGCCCAGGTGTTTGATGTAAGTTTTTAGGAGGCCTTTGGCCCTCCATGGGAAGCCAGGTTTCCTGCTTGTGGCAGCTTGCATCTGGAAGAAATCCTGTTCCGTTCCGGATTGTAGGTGGCCGGAGCTGGTTGCCCGGATGAGGGAGTTGGACACAAAGGATGGGCTGTTTCCAGGGGTAAGTAAAGTCAGCTGCCCAGGTGCCTGATGTCAGTTTGCAGGTGGCTATTGGTCCTCCAAGGAAAGCCAGTCTTCCAGCTTGTGGCAGCTTGCATCGGGAAGTAATCCTGATCTGTTCGGGATTGCAGGTTGCCGAGGCCTGGTGCCCGGCAGAGGGAGTTGGGCACAAAGGATGGCCTGTATCCAGGGGTAAGTAAAGTCAGCTGCCCAGGTGCCTGATGTCAGTTTGTAGGAGGCCTTTGGTCCTCCATGGGAAACCAGTCTTTCAGCTTGTGGCAGCTTGCATCTGGAAGAAATCCTGTTCCGTTCGGGATTGTAGGTGGCCGAGGCCAGGTGCCCGGCAGAGGGAGTTGGGCACAAAGGATGGCCTGTTTCCAGGGGTAAGTAAAGTCAGCTGCCCAGGTGCCTGATGTCAGTTTGTAGGCGGCCTTTGGCCCTCCAAGTGAAGCCACGTTTCCAGCTTGTGGCAGCTTGCATCTGGAAGAACTCCGGTTCCGTTCAGGATTGTAGGTGGCCGAGGCCAAATGCCCGGCAGAGGGAGTTGGGCACAAAGGATGGCCTGTTTCCAGGGATAAGTCAGCTGCCCAGGTGCCTGATGTAAGTTTGTAGGAGGCCTTTGGCCCTCCATGGGAAGCCAGGCTTCCAGTTTGTGGCAGCTTGCATCTGGAAGAAATCCTGTTCCGTTCGGGATTGTAGGTGGCCAAGGCCTGGTGCCCGGCAGAGGGAGTTGGGCACAAATGATGGCCTGTTTCCAGGGGTAAGTAAAGTCAGCTCCCCAGGTGCCTGATGTCAGTTTGTAGGAGGCCTTTGGCCCTCCATGGGAAGCCAGGCTTCCAGTTTGTGGCAGCTTGCATCTGGAAGAAATCCTGTTCCGTTCGGGATTGTAGGTGGCCGAGGCCAGGTGCCCAGCAGAGGGAGTTGGGCACAAATGATATCCTGTTTCATGAGGAAAGAAAAGTCAGCTGCCCAGGTGCCTGATGTCAGTTTGTAGGAGGCCTTTGGTCCTCCATGGAAAGCCACGCTTCCAGCTTGTGGCTGCATGCATCTGGAAGAAATCCTGTTCCGTTCGGGATTGTAGGTGGCCGAGGCCTGGTGCCCGACAGAGGGAGTTGGGCACAAAGGATGGCCTGTTTCCAGGGGTAAGTAAAGTCAGCTGCCCAGGTGCCTGATGTCAGTCTGTAGGAGGCCTTTGGTCCTCCAAGTGAAGCCACGTTTCCAGCTTGTGGCAGCTTGCATCTGGAAGAACTCCTGTTCCGTTCGGGATTGTAGGTGGCCAAGGCCTGGTGCCCGGCAGAGGAAGTTGGGCACAAAGGATGGACTGTTTCCAGGGGTAAGTAAAGTCAGCTGCCCAGGTTCCTGATGTCAGTTTGTAGGAGGACATTTGCCCTCCAAGGGAAGCTAGTCTTCCAGTTTGTGGCAGCTTGCATCTGTAAGAAATCCTGTTCCGTTCGGGATTGTAGGTGGCCGAGGCCAGGTGCCCGGCAGAGGGAGTTTTGCACAAAGGATGTCCTGTTTCCAGGGGTAAGTAAAGTCAGCTGCCCAGGTGCCTGATGTCAGTTTGTAGGAGGCCTTTGGCCCTCCATGGGAAGCCAGGTTTCCTGCTTGTGGCAGCTTGCATCTGGAAGAAATCCTGTTTTGTTCGGGATTGTAGGAGTCCGGAGCTGGGTGCCCGGCTGAGGGAGTTGGACACAAATGATGGGCTGTTTCTAGGGGTAAGTAAAGTCAGCTGCCCAGGTGCCTGATGTCAGTTTGTAGGAGGCTTTTGGCCCTCTATGGGAAGCCAGATTTCCTGCTTGTGGCAGCTTGCATCTGGAAGAAATCCTGTTTCGTTCGGGATTGTAGGTGGCCAAGGCCTGGTGCCCGGCAGAGGGAGTTGGGCACAAATGTTGGCCTGTTTCCAGGGGTAAGTAAAGTCAGCTGCCCAGGTGCCTGATGTCAGTTTGTAGGAGGCCTTTGGCACTCCATGGGAAGCCAGGCTTCCTGCTTGTGGCAGCTTGCATCTGGAAGAAATCCTGTTCTGTTCGGGATTGTAGGTGGCCGAGGCCAGGTGCCCAGCAGAGGGAGTTGGGCACAAATGATGGCCTGTTTCATGAGGAAAGTAAAGTGAGCTGCCCAAATGCCTGATTTCAGTTTGTAGGAGGCCTTTGGCCCTCCATGGGAAGCCAGGCTTCCTGCTTGTGGCAGCTTGCATCTGGAAGAAATCCTGTTCCGTTCGGGATTGTAGGTGGCCAAGGCCTGGTGCCCGGCAGAGGGAGTTGTGCACAAAGGATGGACACTTTCCAGGGGTAAGTAAAGTCAGCTGCCCAGGTGCCTGATGTCAGTTTGTAGGAGGCCTTTGGCCCTCCAAGGGAAGCCAGGCTTCCTGTTCAAGGCAGCTTGCATCTGGAAGAAATCCTGTTCCGTTCGGGATTGTAGGTGGCCGAGCCCAGTTGCCCGGCTGAGAGAGTTGGGCACAAATTATGTCATGTTTCTTTAGGAAAGTAAAGTCAGCTGCCCAGGTGCCTGATGTCAGTTTGTAGGAGGCCTTTGGCCCTCCAAGTGAAGCCACATTTCCAGCTTGTGGCAGCTTGCATCTGGAAGAACTCCGGTTCCGTTCGGGATTGTAGGTGGCCGAGGCCAGCTGCCCGGCAGAGGGAGTTGGGCGCAAAGGATGTCCTGTTTCCAGGGGTAAGTAAAGTCAGCTGCTCAGGTGCCTGATGTCAGTTTGTAGGAGGCCTTTGGCCCTCCATAGGAAGCCAGGCTTCCTGCTTGTGGCAGCTTGCATCTGGAAGAAATCCTGTTCCGTTCGGGATTGTAGGTGGCCAAGGCCTGGTGCCCGGCAGAGGGAGTTGGGCACAAAGGATGGACTCTTTCCAGGGGTAAGTAAAGTCAGCTGCCCAGGTGCCTGATGTCAGTTTGTAGGAGGCCTTTGGCCCTCCAAGGGAAGCTAGTCTTTATGTTCAAGGCAGCTTGCATCTGGAAGAAATCCTGTTCCGTTCGGGATTGTAGGTGGCGGGAGCTGGGTGCCCAGCTGAGGGAGTTGGGCACAAAGGATGGCCTGATTCCAGGGGTAAGTAAAGTCAGCTGCACAGGTGCCTGATGTCAGTTTGTAGGAGGCCTTTGGCCCACCACGGGAAGCTAGTCTTCCAGCTTCTGGCAGCTTGCATCTGAAAGAAATGCTGTTCCGTTCGGGATTGTAGGTGGCCGAGGCCAGGTGCCCGGCAGAGGGAGTTGGGCACAAACGATGTCCTGTTTACAGCGATAAGTAAAGTCAGCTGCCCACGTTCCTGATGTCAGTTTGTAGGAGGCCTTTGGCCCTGCATAGGAAGCCAGGCTTCCTGCTTGTGGCAGCTTGCATCTGGAAGAAATGCTGTTCCGTTCGGGATTGTCTTAGTCCCGAGCTGGGTGCCCGGCTGAGGGAGTTGGACACAAAGGTTGGGCTGTTTCCAGGGGTAAGTAAAGTCAGCTGCCCAGGTGTTTGATGTCAGTTTGTAGGAGGCCTTTGGCCCTCCATGGGAAGCCAGGTTTCCTGCTTGTGGCAGCTTGCATCTGGAAGAAATCCTGTTCCGTTCGGGATTGTAGGTGGCCGGAGCTGGTTGCCCGGATGAGGGAGTTGGACACAAAGGATGGGCTGTTTCCAGGGGTAAGTAAAGTCAGCTGCCCAGGTGCCTGATGTCAGTTTGCAGGTGGCTATTGGTCCTCCATGGAAAGCCAGTCTTCCTGCTTGTGGCAGCTTGCATCGGGAAGTAATCCTGATCTGTTCGGGATTGCAGGTTGCCGAGGCCTGGTGCCCGGCAGAGGGAGTTGGGCACAAAGGATGGCCTGTATCCAGGGGTAAGTAAAGTCAGCTGCCCAGGTGCCTGATGTCAGTTTGTAGGAGGCCTTTGGTCCTCCATGGGAAACCAGTCTTTCAGCTTGTGGCAGCTTGCATCTGGAAGAAATCCTGTTCCGTTCGGGATTGTAGGTGGCCGAGGCCAGGTGCCCGGCAGAGGGAGTTGGGCACAAAGGATGGGCTGTTTCCAGGGGTAAGTAAAGTCAGCTGCCCAGGTGCCTGATGTCAGTTTGTAGGCGGCCTTTGGCCCTCCAAGTGAAGCCACGTTTCCAGCTTGTGGCAGCTTGCATCTGGAAGAACTCCGGTTCCGTTCAGGATTGTAGGTGGCCGAGGCCAAATGCCCGGCAGAGGGAGTTGGGCACAAAGGATGGCCTGTTTCCAGGGATAAGTCAGCTGCCCAGGTGCCTGATGTAAGTTTGTAGGAGGCCTTTGGCCCTCCATGGGAAGCCAGGCTTCCAGTTTGTGGCAGCTTGCATCTGGAAGAAATCCTGTTCCGTTCTGGATTGTAGGTGGCCGAGGCCAGTTGCCAGGATGAGGGAGTTGGGCACAAAGGATGGCCTGTTTCCTGGGGTAAGTAAAGTCAGCTGCCCAGGTGCCTGATGTCAGTTTCTAGGAGGCCTTTGGCCCTCCATGGGAAGCCAGGCTTCCTGCTTGTGGCAGCTTGCATCTGGAAGAAATAATGTTTTGTTCGGGATTGTAGGAGTCCGGAGCTGGGTGCCCGGCTGAGGGAGTTGGGCACAAAGGATGGCCTGTTTCCAGGGGTAAGTAAAGTCAGCTGCCCAGGTGCCTGATGTCAGTTTGTAGGAGGCCTTTGGCCCTCTATAGGAAGCCAGGCTTCCTGCTTGTGGCAGCTTGCATCTGGAAGAAATCCTGTTCCGTTCGGGATTGTAGGTGGCCAAGGCCTGGGGCCCGGCAGAGGGAGTTGGGCACAAAGGATGGCCTGTTTCCAGGGGTAAGTAAAGTCAGCTCCCCAGGTGCCTGATGTCAGTTTGTAGGAGGCCTTTGGCCCTCCATGGGAAGCCAGGCTTCCAGTTTGTGGCAGCTTGCATCTGGAAGAAATCCTGTTCCGTTCGGGATTGTAGGTGGCCGAGGCCAGGTGCCCAGCAGAGGGAGTTGGGCACAAATGATGCCCTGTTTCATGAGGAAAGAAAAGTCAGCTGCCCAGGTGCCTGATGTCAGTTTGTAGGAGGCCTTTGGTCCTCCATGGAAAGCCACGCTTCCAGCTTGTGGCTGCATGCATCTGGAAGAAATCCTGTTCCGTTCGGGATTGTATGTGGCCGAGGCCTGGCGCCCGACAGAGGGAGTTGGGCACAAAGGATGGCCTGTTTCCAGGGGTAAGTAAAGTCAGCTGCCCAGGTGCCTGATGTCAGTTTGTAGGAGGCCTTTGGCCCTCCAAGTGAAGCCACGTTTCCAGTTTGTGGCAGCTTGCATCTGGAAGAACTCCTGTTCCGTTCGGGATTGTAGGTGGCCGAAGCTGGGGGACCGGCAGAGGGAGTTGGGCACAAAGGATGGCCTGTTTCCAGAGGTAAGGAAAGTCAGCTGCCCAGGTGCCTGATATCAGTTTGTAGGAGGCCTTTGGCCCTCCAAGGGAAGCTAGTCTTTATGTTCAAGGCAGCTTGCATCGGGAAGAAATCCTGTTCCGTTCGGGATTGTAGGTGGACGGAGCTGGGTGCCCAGCTGACGGAGTTGGGCACAAAGGATGGCCTGATTCCAGGGGTAAGTAAAGTCAGCTGCCCAGGTGCCTGATGTCAGTTTGTAGGAGGCCTTTGGTCCTCCATGGGAAACCAGTCTTTCAGCTTGTGGCAGCTTGCATCTGGAAGAAATCCTGTTCCGTTCGGGATTGTAGGTGGCAGAGGCCAGGTGCCCGGCAGAGGGAGTTGGGCACAAAGGATGGCCTGTTTCCAGGGGTAAGTAAAGTCAGCTGCCCAGGTGCCTGATGTCAGTTTGTAGGCGGCCTTTGGCCCTCCAAGAGAAGCCACGTTTCCAGCTTGTGGCAGCTTGCATCTGGAAGAACTCCGGTTCCGTTCGGGATTGTAGGTGGCCGAGGCCAAATGCCCGGCAGAGGGAGTTGGGCACAAAGGATGGCCTGTTTCCAGGGGTAAGTAAAGTCAGCTGCCCAGGTGCCTGATGTCAGTTTGTAGGAGCCCTTTGGCCCTCCATAGGAAGCCAGGCTTCCTGCTTGTGGCAGCTTGCATCTGGAAGAAATCCTGTTCCGTTCGGGATTGTAGGTGGCCAAGGCCTGGTGCCCGGCAGAGTGAGTTGGGCACAAAGGATGGACTCTTTCCAGGGGTAAGTAAAGTCAGCTGCCCAGGTGCCTGATGTCAGTTTGTAGGAGGCCTTTGGCCCTCCAAGGAAAGCTAGTCTTTATGTTCAAGGCAGCTTGCATCGGGAAGAAATCCTGTTCCGTTCGGGATTGTAGGTGGCCGGAGCTGGGTGCCCAGCTGAGGGAGTTTCGCACAAAGGATGGCCTGATTCCAGGGGTAAGTAAAGTCAGCTGCCCAGGGGCCTGATGTCAGTTTGTAGGAGGCCTTTGGCCCTCCAAGGGAAGCTAGTCTTCCAGCTTGTGGCAGCTTGCATCTGGAAGAAATGCTGTTCCGTTCGGGATTGTAGGTGGCTGAGGCCAGGTGCCCGGCAGAGGGAGTTGGGCACAAACGATGTCCTGTTTAGAGGGATAAGTAAAGTCAGCTGCCCACGTGCCTGATGTCAGTTTGTAGAAGGCCTTTGGCCCTCCATGGGAAGCCAGGCTTCCTGCTTGTGGCAGCTTGCATCTGGAAGAAATCCTGTTCCGTTCGGGATTGTAGGTGGCCGGAGCTGGGTGCCCGGATGAGGGAGTTGGGCACAAAGGATGGCCTGTTTCCAGGGGTAAGTAAAGTCAGCTGCCCAGGTGCCTGATGTCAGTTTGTAGGCGGCCTTTGGCCCTCCAAGTGAAGCCACGTTTCCTGCTTGTGGCAGCTTGCATCTGGAAGAACTCCGGTTCCGTTCGGGATTGTAGGTGGCCGAGGCCAAATGCCCGGCAGAGGGAGTTGGGCACAAATGATGGCCTGTTTCCAGGGATAAGTAAAGTCAGCTGCCCAGGTGCCTGATGTCAGTTTGTAGGAGGCCTTTGGCCCTCCATGTGAAGCCAGGCTTCCTGCTTGTGGCAGCTTGCATCTGGAAGAAATCCTGTTCCGTTCGGGATTGTAGGTGGCCAAGGCCTGGGGCCCGGCAGAGGGAGTTGGGCACAAAGGATGGCCTGTTTCCAGGGGTAAGTAAAGTCAGCTGCCCAGGTGCCTGATGTCAGTTTGTAGGAGGCCTTTGGCCCTCCAAGGAAAGCTAGTCTTTATGTTCAAGGCAGCTTGCATCGGGAAGAAATCCTGTTCCGTTCGGGATTGTAGGTGGCCGGAGCTGGGTGCCCAGCTGAGGGAGTTGGGCACAAAGGATGGGCTGTTTCCAGGGGTAAGTAAAGTCAGCTGCCCAGGTGCCTGATGTCAGTTTGTAGGAGGCCTTTGGTCCTCCACGGGAAACCAGTCTTCCAGCTTGTGGCAGCTTGCATCTGGAAGAAATCCTGTTCCGTTCGGGATTGTAGGTGGCCGAGGCCGGGTGCCCGGCAGAGGGAGTTGGGCACAAACGATGTCCTGTTTAGAGCGATAAGTAAAGTCAGCTGCCCACGTGCCTGATGTCAGTTTGTAGGCGGCCATTGGCCCTCCATAGGAAGCCAGGCTTCCTGCTTGTGGCAGCTTGCATCTGGAAGAAATCCTGTTCCGTTCGGGATTGTAGGTGGCCAAGGCCTGGTGCCCGGCAGAGGGAGTTGGGCACAAAGGATGGCCTGTTTCCACGGGTAAGTAAAGTCAGCTGCCCACGTGCCTGATGTCAGTTTGTAGGAGGCCTTTGGCCCTCCATGGGAAGCCAGGCTTCCTGCTTGTGGCAGCTTGCATCTGGAAGAAATCCTGTTCCGTTCGGGATTGTAGGAGTCCAGAGCTGGGTGCCCGGCTGAGGGAGTTGGACACAAAGGATGGGCTGTTTCCAGGGGTAAGTAAACTCAGCTGCCCAGGTGCCTGATGTCAGTTTGTAGGAGCCCTTTGGCCCTCCATGGGAAGCCAGGTTTCCTGCTTGTGGCAGCTTGCATCTGGAAGAAATCCTGTTCCGTTCAGGATTGTAGGTGGCCAAGGCCTGGTGCCCGGCAGTGGGAGTTGGGCACAAATGATGGCCTGTTTCCTGGGGTAAGTAAAGTCAGCTGCCCAGGTGCCTGATGTAAGTTTGTAGGAGGCCTTTGGCCCTCCATGGGAAGCCAGGCTTCCAGTTTGTGGCAGCTTGCATCTGGAACAAATCCTGTTCCGTTCTGGATTGTAGGTGGCCGAGGCCAGTTGCCGGGCTGAGGGAGTTGGGCACAAAGGATGGCCTGTTTCCTGGGGTAAGTAAAGTCAGCTGCCCAGGTGCCTGATGTCAGTTTCTAGGAGGCCTTTGGCCCTCCATGGGAAGCCAGGCTTCCTGCTTGTGGCAGCTTGCATCTGGAAGAAATCCTGTTTTGTTCGGGATTGTTGGAGTCCGGAGCTGGGTGCGCGGCTGAGGGAGTTGGGCACAAAGGATGGCCTGTTTCCAGGGGTAAGTAAAGTCAGCTGCCCAGGTGCCTGATGTCAGTTTGTAGGAGGCCTTTGGCCCTCTATAGGAAGCCAGGCTTCCTGCTTGTGGCAGCTTGCATCTGGAAGAAATCCTGTTCCGTTCGGGATTGTAGGTGGCCAAGGCCTGGGGCCCGGCAGAGGGAGTTGGGCACAAAGGATGGCCTGTTTCCAGGGGTAAGTAAAGTCAGCTCCCCAGGTGCCTGATGTCAGTTTGTAGGAGGCCTTTGGCCCTCCATGGGAAGCCAGGCTTCCAGTTTGTGGCAGCTTGCATCTGGAAGAAATCCTGTTCCGTTCGGGATTGTAGGTGGCCGAGGCCAGGTGCCCAGCAGAGGGAGTTGGGCACAAAGATGCCCTGTTTCATGAGGAAAGAAAAGTCAGCTGCCCAGGTGCCTGATGTCAGTTTGTAGGAGGCCTTTGGTCCTCCATGGAAAGCCACGCTTCCAGCTTGTGGCTGCATGCATCTGGAAGAAATCCTGTTCCGTTCGGGATTGTAGGTGGCCGAGGCCTGGTGCCCGACAGAGGGAGTTGGGCACAAAGGATGGCCTGTTTCCAGGGGTAAGTAAAGTCAGCTGCCCAGGTGCCTGATGTCAGTTTGTAGGAGGCCTTTGGCCCTCCAAGTGAAGCCACGTTTCCAGTTTGTGTCAGCTTGCATCTGGAAGAACTCCTGTTCCGTTCGGGATTGTAGGTGGCCGAAGCTGGGGGACCGGCAGAGGGAGTTGGGCACAAAGGATGGCCTGTTTCCAGAGGTAAGGAAAGTCAGCTGCCCAGGTGCCTGATGTCAGTTTGTAGGAGGCCTTTGGCCCTCCAAGGGAAGCTAGTCTTTATGTTCAAGGCAGCTTGCATCGGGAAGAAATCCTGTTCCGTTCGGGATTGTAGGTGGACGGAGCTGGGTGCCCAGCTGACGGAGTTGGGCACAAAGGATGGCCTGATTCCAGGGGTAAGTAAAGTCAGCTGCCCAGGTGCCTGATGTCAGTTTGTAGGAGGCCTTTGGCCCTCCAAGGGAAGCAAGTCTTCCTGTTCAAGGCAGCTTGCATCTGGAAGAAATCCTGTTCCGTTCGGGATTGTAGGTGGCCGGAGCTGGGTGCCCGGCAGAGGGAGTTGGACACAAAGGATGGCCTGTATCCAGGGGTAAGTAAAGTCAGCTGCCCAGGTGCCTGATGTCAGTTTGTAGGAGGCCTTTGGTCCTCCATGGGAAACCAGTCTTTCAGCTTGTGGCAGCTTGCATCTGGAAGAAATCCTGTTCCGTTCGGGATTGTAGGTGGCAGAGGCCAGGTGCCCGGCAGAGGGAGTTGGGCACAAAGGATGGCCTGTTTCCAGGGGTAAGTAAAGTCAGCTCCCCAGGTGCCTGATGTCAGTTTGTAGGCGGCCTTTGGCCCTCCAAGAGAAGCCACGTTTCCAGCTTGTGGCAGCTTGCATCTGGAAGAACTCCGGTTCCGTTCGGGATTGTAGGTGGCCGAGGCCAAATGCCCGGCAGAGGGAGTTGGGCACAAAGGATGGCCTGTTTCCAGGGGTAAGTAAAGTCAGCTGCCCAGGTGCCTGATGTCAGTTTGTAGGAGGCCTTTGGCCCTCCATGTGAAGCCAGGCTTCCTGCTTGTGGCAGCTTGCATCTGGAAGAAATCCTGTTCCGTTCGGGATTGTAGGTGGCCAAGGCCTGGGGCCCGGCAGAGGGAGTTGGGCACAAAGGATGGCCTGTTTCCAGGGGTAAGTAAAGTCAGCTGCCCAGGTGCCTGATGTCAGTTTGTAGGAGGCCTTTGGCCCTCCAAGGAAAGCTAGTCTTTATGTTCAAGGCAGCTTGCATCGGGAAGAAATCCTGTTCCGTTCGGGATTGTAGGTGGCCGGAGCTGGGTGCCCAGCTGAGGGAGTTGGGCACAAAGGATGGGCTGTTTCCAGGGGTAAGTAAAGTCAGCTGCCCAGGTGCCTGATGTCAGTTTGTAGGAGGCCTTTGGTCCTCCACGGGAAACCAGTCTTCCAGCTTGTGGCAGCTTGCATCTGGAAGAAATCCTGTTCCGTTCGGGATTGTAGGTGGCCGAGGCCGGGTGCCCGGCAGAGGGAGTTGGGCACAAACGATGTCCTGCTTAGAGCGATAAGTAAAGTCAGCTGCCCACGTGCCTGATGTCAGTTTGTAGGCGGCCATTGGCCCTCCATAGGAAGCCAGGCTTCCTGCTTGTGGCAGCTTGCATCTGGAAGAAATCCTGTTCCGTTCGGGATTGTAGGTGGCCAAGGCCTGGTGCCCGGCAGAGGGAGTTGGGCACAAAGGATGGCCTGTTTCCACGGGTAAGTAAAGTCAGCTGCCCACGTGCCTGATGTCAGTTTGTAGGAGGCCTTTGGCCCTCCATGGGAAGCCAGGCTTCCTGCTTGTGGCAGCTTGCATCTGGAAGAAATCCTGTTTTGTTCGGGATTGTAGGAGTCCGGAGCTGGGTGCCCGGCTGAGGGAGTTGGGCACAAAGGATGGCCTGTTTCCAGGGGTAAGTAAAGTCAGCTGCCCAGGTGCCTGATGTCAGTTTGTAGGAGGCCTTTGGCCCTCTATAGGAAGCCAGGCTTCCTGCTTGTGGCAGCTTGCATCTGGAAGAAATCCTGTTCCGTTCGGGATTGTAGGTGGCCAAGGCCTGGGGCCCGGCAGAGGGAGTTGGGCACAAAGGATGGCCTGTTTCCAGGGGTAAGTAAAGTCAGCTTCCCAGGTGCCTGATGTCAGTTTGTAGGAGGCCTTTGGCCCTCCATGGGAAGCCAGGCTTCCAGTTTGTGGCAGCTTGCATCTGGAAGAAATCCTGTTCCGTTCGGGATTGTAGGTGGCCGAGGCCAGGTGCCCAGCAGAGGGAGTTGGGCACAAATGATGCCCTGTTTCATGAGGAAAGAAAAGTCAGCTGCCCAGGTGCCTGATGTCAGTTTGTAGGAGGCCTTTGGTCCTCCATGGAAAGCCACGCTTCCAGCTTGTGGCTGCATGCCTCTGGAAGAAATCCTGTTCCGTTCGGGATTGTAGGTGGCCGAGGCCTGGTGCCCGACAGAGGGAGTTGGGCACAAAGGATGGCCTGTTTCCAGGGGTAAGTAAAGTCAGCTGCCCAGGTGCCTGATGTCAGTTTGTAGGAGGCCTTTGGCCCTCCAAGTGAAGCCACGTTTCCAGTTTGTGGCAGCTTGCATCTGGAAGAACTCCTGTTCCGTTCGGGATTGTAGGTGGCCGAAGCTGGGGGACCGGCAGAGGGAGTTGGGCACAAAGGATGGCCTGTTTCCAGAGGTAAGGAAAGTCAGCTGCCCAGGTGCCTGATGTCAGTTTGTAGGAGGCCTTTGGCCCTCCAAGGGAAGCTAGTCTTTATGTTCAAGGCAGCTTGCATCGGGAAGAAATCCTGTTCCGTTCGGGATTGTAGGTGGACGGAGCTGGGTGCCCAGCTGACGGAGTTGGGCACAAAGGATGGCCTGATTCCAGGGGTAAGTAAAGTCAGCTGCCCAGGTGCCTGATGTCAGTTTGTAGGAGGCCTTTGGCCCTCCAAGGGAAGCAAGTCTTCCTGTTCAAGGCAGCTTGCATCTGGAAGAAATCCTGTTCCGTTCGGGATTGTAGGTGGCCGGAGCTGGGTGCCCGGCAGAGGGAGTTGGGCACAAAGGATGGCCTGTATCCAGGGGTAAGTAAAGTCAGCTGCCCAGGTGCCTGATGTCAGTTTGTAGGAGGCCTTTGGTCCTCCATGGGAAACCAGTCTTTCAGCTTGTGGCAGCTTGCATCTGGAAGAAATCCTGTTCCGTTCGGGATTGTAGGTGGCAGAGGCCAGGTGCCCGGCAGAGGGAGTTGGGCACAAAGGATGGCCTGTTTCCAGGGGTAAGTAAAGTCAGCTGCCCAGGTGCCTGATGTCAGTTTGTAGGAGGCCTTTGGCCCTCCAAGAGAAGCCACGTTTCCAGCTTGTGGCAGCTTGCATCTGGAAGAACTCCGGTTCCGTTCGGGATTGTAGGTGGCCGAGGCCAAATGCCCGGCAGAGGGAGTTGGGCACAAAGGATGGCCTGTTTCCAGGGGTAAGTAAAGTCAGCTGCCCAGGTGCCTGATGTCAGTTTGTAGGAGCCCTTTGGCCCTCCATAGGAAGCCAGGCTTCCTGCTTGTGGCAGCTTGCATCTGGAAGAAATCCTGTTCCGTTCGGGATTGTAGGTGGCCAAGGCCTGGTGCCCGGCAGAGGGAGTTGGGCACAAAGGATGGACTCTTTCCAGGGGTAAGTAAAGTCAGCTGCCCAGGTGCCTGATGTCAGTTTGTAGGAGGCCTTTGGCCCTCCAAGGAAAGCTAGTCTTTATGTTCAAGGCAGCTTGCATCGGGAAGAAATCCTGTTCCGTTCGGGATTGTAGGTGGCCGAGGCCAGGTGCCCGGCAGAGGGAGTTGGGCACAAACGATGTCCTGTTTACAGCGATAAGTAAAGTCAGCTGCCCACGTTCCTGATGTCAGTTTGTAGGAGGCCTTTGGCCCTCCAAGGGAAGCTAGTCTTCCAGCTTGTGGCAGCTTGCATCTGGAAGAAATGCTGTTCCGTTCGGGATTGTAGGTGGCTGAGGCCAGGTGCCCGGCAGAGGGAGTTGGGCACAAACGATGTCCTGTTTAGAGGGATAAGTAAAGTCAGCTGCCCACGTGCCTGATGTCAGTTTGTAGAAGGCCTTTGGCCCTCCATGGGAAGCCAGGCTTCCTGCTTGTGGCAGCTTGCATCTGGAAGAAATCCTGTTCCGTTCGGGATTGTAGGTGGCCGGAGCTGGGTGCCCGGATGAGGGAGTTGGGCACAAAGGATGGCCTGTTTCCAGGGGTAAGTAAAGTCAGCTGCCCAGGTGCCTGATGTCAGTTTGTAGGCGGCCTTTGGCCCTCCAAGTGAAGCCACGTTTCCTGCTTGTGGCAGCTTGCATCTGGAAGAAATCCTGTTCCGTTCGGGATTGTAGGTGGCCAAGGCCTGGGGCCCGGCAGAGGGAGTTGGGCACAAAGGATGGCCTGTTTCCAGGGGTAAGTAAAGTCAGCTTCCCAGGTGCCTGATGTCAGTTTGTAGGAGGCCTTTGGCCCTCCATGGGAAGCCAGGCTTCCAGTTTGTGGCAGCTTGCATCTGGAAGAAATCCTGTTCCGTTCGGGATTGTAGGTGGCCGAGGCCAGGTGCCCAGCAGAGGGAGTTGGGCACAAATGATGCCCTGTTTCATGAGGAAAGAAAAGTCAGCTGCCCAGGTGCCTGATGTCAGTTTGTAGGAGGCCTTTGGTCCTCCATGGAAAGCCACGCTTCCAGCTTGTGGCTGCATGCCTCTGGAAGAAATCCTGTTCCGTTCGGGATTGTAGGTGGCCGAAGCTGGGGGACCGGCAGAGGGAGTTGGGCACAAAGGATGGCCTGTTTCCAGAGGTAAGGAAAGTCAGCTGCCCAGGTGCCTGATGTCAGTTTGTAGGAGGCCTTTGGCCCTCCAAGGGAAGCTAGTCTTTATGTTCAAGGCAGCTTGCATCGGGAAGAAATCCTGTTCCGTTCGGGATTGTAGGTGGACGGAGCTGGGTGCCCAGCTGACGGAGTTGGGCACAAAGGATGGCCTGATTCCAGGGGTAAGTAAAGTCAGCTGCCCAGGTGCCTGATGTCAGTTTGTAGGAGGCCTTTGGCCCTCCAAGGGAAGCAAGTCTTCCTGTTCAAGGCAGCTTGCATCTGGAAGAAATCCTGTTCCGTTCGGGATTGTAGGTGGCCGGAGCTGGGTGCCCGGCAGAGGGAGTTGGGCACAAAGGATGGCCTGTATCCAGGGGTAAGTAAAGTCAGCTACCCAGGTGCCTGATGTCAGTTTGTAGGAGGCCTTTGGTCCTCCATGGGAAACCAGTCTTTCAGCTTGTGGCAGCTTGCATCTGGAAGAAATCCTGTTCCGTTCGGGATTGTAGGTGGCAGAGGCCAGGTGCCCGGCAGAGGGAGTTGGGCACAAAGGATGGCCTGTTTCCAGGGGTAAGTAAAGTCAGCTCCCCAGGTGCCTGATGTCAGTTTGTAGGCGGCCTTTGGCCCTCCAAGAGAAGCCACGTTTCCAGCTTGTGGCAGCTTGCATCTGGAAGAACTCCGGTTCCGTTCGGGATTGTAGGTGGCCGAGGCCAAATGCCCGGCAGAGGGAGTTGGGCACAAAGGATGGCCTGTTTCCAGGGGTAAGTAAAGTCAGCTGCCCAGGTGCCTGATGTCAGTTTGTAGGAGCCCTTTGGCCCTCCATAGGAAGCCAGGCTTCCTGCTTGTGGCAGCTTGCATCTGGAAGAAATCCTGTTCCGTTCGGGATTGTAGGTGGCCAAGGCCTGGGGCCCGGCAGAGGGAGTTGGGCACAAAGGATGGACTCTTTCCAGGGGTAAGTAAAGTCAGCTGCCCAGGTGCCTGATGTCAGTTTGTAGGAGGCCTTTGGCCCTCCAAGGAAAGCTAATCTTTATGTTCAAGGCAGCTTGCATCGGGAAGAAATCCTGTTCCGTTCGGGATTGTAGGTGGCCGGAGCTGGGTGCCCAGCTGAGGGAGTTGGGCACAAAGGATGGCCTGATTCCAGGGGTAAGTAAAGTCAGCTGCCCAGGGGCCTGATGTCAGTTTGTAGGAGGCCTTTGGCCCTCCAAGGGAAGCTAGTCTTCCAGCTTGTGGCAGCTTGCATCTGGAAGAAATGCTGTTCCGTTCGGGATTGTAGGTGGCTGAGGCCAGGTGCCCGGCAGAGGGAGTTGGGCACAAACGATGTCCTGTTTAGAGGGATAAGTAAAGTCAGCTGCCCACGTGCCTGATGTCAGTTTGTAGAAGGCCTTTGGCCCTCCATGGGAAGCCAGGCTTCCTGCTTGTGGCAGCTTGCATCTGGAAGAAATCCTGTTCCGTTCGGGATTGTAGGTGGCCGGAGCTGGGTGCCCGGATGAGGGAGTTGGGCACAAAGGATGGCCTGTTTCCAGGGGTAAGTAAAGTCAGCTGCCCAGGTGCCTGATGTCAGTTTGTAGGCGGCCTTTGGCCCTCCAAGTGAAGCCACATTTCCTGCTTGTGGCAGCTTGCATCTGGAAGAACTCCGGTTCCGTTCGGGATTGTAGGTGGCCGAGGCCAAATGCCCGGCAGAGGGAGTTGGGCACAAATGATGGCCTGTTTCCAGGGATAAGTAAAGTCAGCTGCCCAGGTGCCTGATGTCAGTTTGTAGGAGGCCTTTGGCCCTCCATGTGAAGCCAGGCTTCCTGCTTGTGGCAGCTTGCATCTGGAAGAAATCCTGTTCCGTTCGGGATTGTAGGTG